>NC_091754.1:47859404-47926904 GCF_043380555.1 Nothobranchius furzeri | reverse complement strand
GTTCTCATATATTTAAATTTTAAAGACTTTCTTGTCCGTGAAAAGTTCATCAACTCTGCATCAGTATTTAAGGTATTCCTTAAATGTGAAGCACGTAAGCGGCAGTCTAACGCTATTGGTTAGTTCTGGTCGGCGCTCAGTTTCCTATTGCATGGAGCTCTGCGGGGCAGGGGGCGTGGTTACATTACATCACAGTACATGATGAGATAATCACTTTTACGGATTTCTGAAAGATCTCACATCTTTTCTGAAAGAAGAAAACTCTGGAAATCTACTTTAAGTGTGATTTCTGCAATAAATACTCTCTTTCTTTCAAAGATGCTGATAATCTTTCAGAAACAATCACCAGAATATCTTCTCTTCCCCTCTCAGGCAACGGAATGGGCACCCGATGACAACACGAGGCGTTCCTGTCAGAGCAAAGGCAAATCTGAGGTGTCACGAGCATCCTTTTCACCATACTTGGATGAGAAATGATGCATTAATCCACATTTTTGTGACATAAGTGATGTTTTCCTGCAGGATGAATGTCAGAACTACATACGCGTTTTGTTGATCAGTGGTCAGACGCTCTTCACTTGTGGGACCAACGCTTTTGCGCCCATCTGCATAACCAGGCAGGTCGGTACATCAGTCCTGGATTTTGGTTTTCATGAAAGCAGACTCCTGATTTTCAACCCTGCTTTCAGGTGTCTGACCCCAGCCAGGTGTTGGACACCGTAAACGGTGTTGCTCGGTGTCCTTACGACCCGCGCCACAACTCCACAGCCACGGTGACGCAGAAGGGCGAGTTGTACGCTGCCACGGTGATCGATTTCTCCGGACGTGACCCGGTCATCTACAGGAGCCTGGGGAACATGCCGCCTCTACGATCGGCTCAGTACAACTCCAAATGGCTCAATGGTTGACAAATCTCCGCACGGATTTGTGTTTTTCTCCAGCGTCATAACTTTTCACGTCTCTGATCTTCGTTATCTGCCTCTCTTCCCCACCAGAGCCTCATTTTGTGTCCGTGTACGAGATTGGCCGCTTCGTCTACTTCTTCCTGAGAGAAACCGCCGTGGAAAATGACTGCGGGAAGATGGTGTTCTCTCGAGTGGCGCGGGTCTGTAAGAACGACATGGGAGGACGTTTCCTCCTGGAGGACACCTGGACCACCTTCATGAAGGCCCGCCTCAACTGCTCGCGCTCGGGGGAGATCCCCTTCTACTACAACGAGCTGCAGAGCACCTTCTACCTGCCGGAGCAGGAACTCATCTACGGCATCTTCACCACTAATGTGTGAGGAGTCTCTACACCCCTAACCCCGCGAGAACCCTTCTCCACGTTTGGTTTAACCCAGGTAGACCTCACACAGACTAACCCTCCTCCCTCCTCCAGGAACAGTTTATCAGCATCTGCTGTTTGTGCCTTCAACCTGAGCTCCATCACCTTGGCCTTCAACGGACCCTTCCGCTACCAGGAGAACCCCCGCACCTCCTGGCTCTCCACCCCAAACCCTATTCCCAACTTTCAGGTAGATCCAGGTGGAGTGTTTTCTTCTCTGAATACCACAGCTTTACCACCTTCTGCTGAACGGCGGAAGAAGCTTCCTGATGAAGGATCTGCCGCTAACACCTCACTCATCTGTTCTTCAGTGTGGCACGCTGGAGGAGGACGGCCCAGGGGAGAACCTGACTGAACGCAGCCTTCAGGACGCACAGCGGCTCTTCCTCATGAGCGATGTCATCCAGCCAATCAGCATCAACCCCCTGCTCACTCAGGACAGCCTCCGCTTCTCCAGGCTGGTGGTGGACATCGTCCAGGGACAACACGCTCTCTACCACGTCATGTACCTAGGCACCGGTGAGCAGGAAGTGACAGTCTCCAGAGTTAAAATGAGCTTACAGATCCTTATAAGTGAGTTTATTCTCGCCCAATCAGAATACGGCACAATCCTGAAGGCTCTCGCCACCACCAACGAGAGCCTTCATGGCTGCTACCTGGAGGAGCTCCGGATCCTCCCTGAGGGCCAGAGGGGAGCCATAAAGAGTCTGCAGATCCTTCACAAGGACCGGTCGCTGTTTGTGGGGCTGGGTGACCGGCTGGTGAAGATCCCGTTGGAACGCTGCTCCAACTATCCAGCACAACGGTAGGAGCTCCTGTGGAATTCCCGATTACCAAACGTCAGGTTCACATGACAAGCTGCTATCTTCTCTTGGAAACTAGGGACTGTCTGGAGGCCCGGGATCCTTACTGTGGCTGGGATCACAAGCAGAAGCGCTGCACCACCTTCGAAGGAAGCTCCAGCATGAACCAGTGGACCCAGAACATCACAGAGTGTCCAGTAAGATCAACTTAAATACGTCTGCAGGCATAAAGATGAGTTATTAAGTCATTTTTGCTCCGTGGAGGTGAGGAACCTGACCCAGGATGGAGGTTTTGGTCCATGGGCGTCATGGAAACGCTGTAACCACGACGATGGAGACGGCTTCTTTAGCAGCTGCATGTGTCGGTCTCGTTTTTGCGACGGGCCGATGCCCCGATGTGGGGGAGCAGGCTGCAAAGGCCCGACCATCCAAGTGGCAAACTGTTCCAGGTGCGTCCATCATCGTTTTTATTCACAGGAATTCAACGCTGATCTTCGAATTCACCAGACCGATGGGTGGGACGCGTCACGATTAAATCTAATAAATCACGCTCCTCAGAAATGGAGGCTGGACTCCCTGGTCCTCCTGGGGTCAGTGCAGCAGCAGCTGCGGAATCGGATTTGAGGTGAGGCAGCGGTCCTGCAACAACCCCTCGCCTCGCCACGGAGGTCGGATCTGCGTTGGCCAGGGTCGGGAGGAGAGGTGAGGGAGTAAACCCGTTCCTCCTCGCACAGGGAGGGTTCGGTGGTGTCAGACTAGTGTCAACGGCGGCGTTGCTCTGCTTTGCAGGCTGTGCAACGAGAAAAAACCGTGTCCCCTGCTGGTGTCGTGGACGGCGTGGAGCCCCTGGGCCCACTGCAGCGCTGAATGTGGAGGAGGGGTCCAGTCCAGGACCAGAACCTGTGAGAATGGGAACAGCTGTCCGGGATGTGCGATGGTACTGCAGCAGTTTCAGTTCAGAAAACACATTCCTGACCTTTTCTTTGCAAAGTAGCTACTTCTTAGTGCTTAAGTATGGAAGCCCATTCCTGCCACTCTGAAAAAAAAAACATGCATCTCATAGTAATGAGATAGTGTTATAATTAATATGAGATACTATGTCGTAATTATGACACAGCTGTGATCATTCTTTTTACATCTGAACGGCAAGAATGGGCTTCCAGACTTACCTAAGTGGTTCTTACAGACAAAATAAATCATTTGGTTTTAATTTATGTCCCAAAAAACTTTAACTTTCTTGTTTCCAGGCAGCAGAAGTTCGCTGCATCATAATTCTGACAGTATTGTGGTTTCTAAAACACCGTTTTCCAGGAGTTTAAGGTCTGTAACTTGGAGAGTTGCCCCGAGGTCCGCCGCAACACCCCCTGGACGCCCTGGATGCCGGTCAACGTGAGCCAAGAGGGGTCCCGGCAGGAGCAGAGGTTCAGGTACACCTGTCGGGCGCTGCTGAACGACCCCCAGCAGCTGCAGCTGGGGAAGAAGAAACTGGGGACCCGCTTCTGTCCGAACGACGGTTCTGGAGCTTGCCAAACCGACTGTGAGTACGGATCCACATCTGTTTGTCGGTTACAAGGAAGCAGATGTTCGCTTTGTCCATCTCAAAAACACGTCGTGGCTTTCCATCTTCTCAAAGTCGGGTTTGGTTTACAGCTCTTGAACCCATTTGCAGCTTCTGGCTCACAAGCATATGTCTGTGGGTTCCACACGACCCACAATGCACCTCATTAATTGATGCTTCATGGCACGCTGCCTGCTGAGCCTGACAGCGAGCTCATGCTGTCCTGTGTCTTTTATTGGGGTTTTGTGCTTCCTTTGGTTCTCCAGCTCTGGTTGAACATCTAGTGAAGACCAGTGGACGAACTTTGTCCCAGCCACAAGAAGCCCGATGGGGATCCTGGGAGACGTGGTCCAGCTGTTCCCAGCAGTGTTCCAGAGGCTTCCGCACCAGGAAACGCAGCTGCTCCACTCTGGAGGGCAGGACCAACCTGGCGGCCTGTGCTGGATCACCGGTGGAGTATCAGGACTGCAACACTCAGCCATGCCCAGGTACCAGTGTGGTTCTAGCTGCTAGCGTAGCTGCAGCAACGCGTTGTCCTACAGTGGCCATTTTGTTACAGTGAGTGGATCCTGGTCCTGCTGGTCCACCTGGTCCCAGTGCACATCTAGCTGTGGAGGTGGGCACTATCAGCGAACCCGCACATGCAGCAGCCCGCCACCTGCAAACGGAGGAGACATCTGCATCGGCCTACACACTGAAGAGGCTCTCTGCAACACACACCCATGTGAAGGTCAGTGCACATGCTGCAGAAAGACCCCAAATGTTTTTGTGAAATTTAGCTAATTTAAAACACATTTACAGCTTATTAAATGTTCTACTCAGTCACTCACATGGAGAAAACATGGACCCATCCATCCATTTTCAGCCGCTTATCCTCTGTCGGGTCGCGGGGCAGAAGCCTGAGCAGGAAGCTGCTACAGGAAGCGGATGTCCATGTGCAGCCGCAGTGTTTTGCTTTCCTTTTGCCGTCCTTGTTTAGGGCATGCTCCAAAAGCAAAATCATGTAGCAGAAGTTATATTATTGTGGATTACATCATTTTTCAATTTCTCAACCCGAATTTTATGTCATGTTATGATTTTTTTTACTCATATTTTAATGCAAATGCAGACTTGTTTTTTAAACAGTAAACACTGATTTATTGCTCCAACAGGAGCTTGAGCACATTGTTTTTCAAGGATTTTTTTTTCCGTAGTGCGGCTATTCAGCCTTTCTTCCCAAAATTCCCTGTAGATTTTTGGCGAGTCTCCGGTTTTATGCTGCCTCTTTGCTCTGTTGCAGGTTGGAGTGGATGGACGGACTGGGGAGACTGTGATGAGGAAGGTCTGCAGCATCGCAATCGTCACTGTGGGCAGGACCAGGGGTCAGAGGTCAACCTCTGTCAGGGTAACCTCACTCAGTCCAGACCCTGTCAGGCTCACGAGGTTCCAGGTAAATGACGTTAAAGATGTAACTGAACAGAAGAATTAAGCTTTAAGGTTTTCAACAAAGTGATTTTTAAATGTTGTGTAATTTGCCTTTTTTAATTCAGTGATTCTGCCTGAAGAAGAGACCCGGAGCTGTGAAAGTGAGTGCCCCCCCCCCCCCCCCCCCCCCCCCACACACACACACACACACAAACACACACACACACACACACACACACACACACACAAACTGCTGAAATGAGTTTTCTCCACAGGGTGGCTGGGCTCTTAGAGATAGTGTGAGAAGCTCGGTCATCCGGGAGGGGCTCGGAGTAGACCCACTGCTCTTTCACATCAAGAGCAGCCAGTTTAGGGGGCTCGGGCATCTGGTTAGGATGCCTCCTGGGTGCCTCCCTGGTGAGGTTTTCCGGGCACGTCCAATCGGGAGGAGACATAAAGGAAGACCCAGGACACGCTGGAGGGACTACGGATGTTTCTCATTGCCAAGTAACTTTGCTTTGATGTTTTGGTCCTGCCCCGGTTGCCTAGGAGACACATCATCAGGAACCGCTGAGGCGTGTTTCAATGCTCATGTTCTACCAAGGCGTGTGTTCTCCGTTTGATAGCAGTTTAGCTAGCTGAACAAGGATACACGGGAGGTGTCTTGTAGCCTAGCCTTGGTAAAAAAAAATAAAAATTCCCAGAATGCACCGCGGCATTTTCAAAAGGATCGAGGATCAGAAGCCGGCAGCTACTTTGGGGGCAAATTTCAAGTTAAAATGTAGGTCAACTAATTGCAGCTATCAGGCTGCCATCTCTGAAACGTTTTTTTTTTTAATATCCGAAGTAGTTAGCTGTGGTGGGTTAGCTGCTTAGTAGTTGCAGCTTCGGTGGCTAGCAGGTACTAACTCGCTTACATATTTAAGACTTCGCCTTGCAAGGCCAGGCGTCTTGACATTGAGAAACACCCTATGTCTCTCAGCTGGCCAGGGAATGCCTTAGGATTCCCCCGGAGGAGCTGGCCCAAGTGGATGGGAGAGGGAAGTCTGGGCCTCTCGGCTTAGACTGTTGACCCCGTGACCCGACCCCGGATAAGTGGTTGAAAATGGATGGATGGACGGATGGACGGATGGACAGATGGATGGATGGATGGATGGATGGATGGACGGACGGACGGATGGGTGGATGGATGGTTGGCTATTGCAGCTTTAAGCCATTTTTGCAAATGCTGTCCAGCTGTAGTGGCCATCTTGAATCAGGCTGGTCCATCAGTTGTAGGTGTGGGTCCAGTTTCATTAAAATCCTCCTGCTGGTTCCTACAATAATTCAGCAAACCTGCTCAGATACAGGCAAAAACATTATGATCAGAGTCTAAAGTCTTTGAAGGTTTTTTGGCTTGTTGAGGGAGCTTTTGCTCACAGGTGGGTGTTTTAAACAAAATCGTATCCTCATTCTTGAGTCTTGCTCTCCTTTGTTTTCCTAGCCTTTACGTTGTTCCAGCTGGTGGCTGTGGGTGTGGCCAGCTTCTTCGCTGCAGCTCTGCTGTCTGGACTTGTGTTCTCGTACTGCCACCACCTGAACCGCCCGTCGGCCGAGTCGGCCGTCATCCACCCCAGCACGCCCAACCACCTCACCTACAACAAGCACGGCAACGCCGCAGCAAAGAACGAGAAGTACATCCCTATGGAGTTTAAGGTGAGCTGCTTCGACCCTTTGGTTGAATTTCTAAAGTTTGTCTTCCTTTTTCGGTCAGCCATGTTTCCTTTCTCCTGCAGATGCTCAACAAGAACAACCTCCATGTGAATGATGAGATGTGCAACCACTTCTCCACCCAGCTGGCCTCCAGCAACATGTTCACCACCACCTATTACCCTCCCTGTGTGAGCAAGTACGACTTCAACCCCGACTCCCCCTGCAGGTCCTACATGCACAGCTGAGAGGAGGCTTCTTCATTCTCCTCGCCACCTCCACGACACGTTTCCTCTTCAGCTCAACCCAAGACAAGATTTCAACAAGTCCAGAACTAAACACCAAATTTTTTCTGTGAACTTGCTTCCCTGTTTTAAGGATCAAGTCACGTTTTTTCACAATATAGTTTATTTCTTTTGCTCAGGACTTCTGAAATCTGGATTTTGGTGCTATTTTCAAATGCCAGAAGCCTCATTTCAGTTCAGGGTCAGATTTGTATGCCTCTTACACAACCCTAGCTTTTACATTTGGTCACATGTTTTCATTAACAGAGTTTAAGTTTTACACAATATGGTGCCTCGCTCATTTTATGAACCCCCTATGCCTGGGTGCTGGTGTTTATCTCCAGCAGTCATCAGATGAGATCATTGTGAGATGGGGGACACCCTGGACATGTCCACAGGCTATCACTGGGACACACAAAGCTAGCCACACACTCACTCACACCTAGACTACTTTCCAATCAACCTAACATGTATGTTTTTGGTCTGTGGGCGGAAGCCAGAGTGTGGATGTGCTAACTCCATGCAGAACAGGGTTTAAGCCTGTGACCTTTACACTACCAAACACCAGCGCTGCCCACTGCTTCACCATGCAGCCCTCATCGTGAACCTTAAAGTGAGTCTCGGAGAGATTGAATGTAATATTCTGCAGATTAGGTGGACTTAAATCAACAGTTTTCTTTCTTCATACCCTTTGGAATTTTCTTCCAGAGACTATTTTGACAACTTTTGCAAAGCTGCCTGTGAAAGTTTGCAGTTTTGTTTCTTCTTAATAGTTTTTTGGTGAACAAACAGAACCAACAAAACAACCATCAACAAGAAGCTGCATGTGGTCAGTCTGATTCATCTGTGCGTGAGCAAAGACATGAAAGTGCAGCTTGACTCTCCAGTGAGTCTGTCTCTTGTTTGTTTTCTGATGAAAAAAAAACTTCTACAGGACTATTTTTCCTCTTTCATTGATTTTCTTTGTGTGCCCTGTGTGGAAAAGCCCAAAGCCATTGATGCAGGAGGTGGGAGTCAACAGCTTAAGGGCCTAGCCTGTGACACAAAACTCTTGTTTGCATAAGTGGAGATGCTAACAAGATACTTGTTAGCTGTAGTGCTGTTATAGAGGACAAAAACAGGAGACAAGGAAAGACAAACAGCACAAACTGATATTCTGCTTGCTAACAAGCTAGTGTTAGCGCTGCTTGCTCTCTGCTTAAGGAAACTGGACGCGCCTTTAGCTCTATCTGAAAATGTTGCTTTCTAGAACAACTGGATTCACCCCAGCTTAAAGAGAAATAGCAACTCATGGCGATGCTTGAGATGACAAATACACACATGTGCGCACATGCACGCACGCACACAGACACACTAGGAGTAGCATTTTCTGTATATATGAGTTAGCATGTTTTCCCCATGCATGTGTTGAGTTAGCATGTTCTCCCCAAGTATGCATAAAGGCAGCATGCTTTCCCCATGCATTTGTGGAATTAGCATGTTCTCTACATTCATGCGTAGAGTTAGCATGTTCTCCTCATGCATTGCTGAAGCTAGTATGTTTTCCCCATGTATGTGTGGGTTTTCTTGGGGTACCCTAGTTTCCTCCCACAAACCAAAAACTCGCATGTTTGGTTATAAACTGCAAGTTGATTTGGTTGAATAAACATAAAGACATAGTCACCCCCCACACTCTGCACCCTGGGCCATTGTACCTTATTAAAATTTCTGCAAATTGGCAACTCTACAGAAGATTCTGGTAGGTTTATGACTTGCCTGCTTTAGTGTTTAGCGTATTGAAACAAACACTGAATAAACAGATTTTGACACATCTCAATCTGCACTGTACACTGTTAAAGAAGTTTTCATAACTTTTATGTCTCAGTAGGTTGTATAAATATTTTTGGCAGTCATCACTGATGCCACAATTAAGATTGATCTAACACGTTTAAGCTATATCAACATTTGGGAAACTAACACACAAAATGGTCTCCAACTAGATCTGTAGTGTATATTTGAAGAGAACATGAAGAATTTATGAGTCTTAAAATCGCGTTTTAAATGTGATTGTGATGCGACGCTCCTTTGGTTTTGCAGGTTTCAGGTATTTACATGTAGATTTTAACACTGTTGTATTTTTACAGGAAATATTCTGTTCCAACGTGAAAAATTCAAACTGTTGTTCCTTTTTTGATTTGGCTCATCAACGTATGGAACCCATTTTAAACTTGGAAAAGTCAATTTTGCTTTTACCTATTCAAACACAAGCCAGATTCTCCATGTTGTACTTGACTGGTACTGGTTTGTAAGTACTGTCTCCAGGTCACTTTTGTGTCACCGATTGTGGTGTTTCACACGTTCTTGTTTCCTTTTACAGAAAACGTTTTACCTTTGACGTTCAAGCCATAAGATAGCTGTAAAATGATATAAACACAGTCTTTACCTGTCTGTTACATGCAAACATGTGCATCCTTAAAGGGACAGTGTGTATTTTTCCTGGTGATAGGGGGCAGTAGATACCTAAATTGTTGCAAGCCAGCAGTATTTTTGTGTTGGAGTAAGACCTTACCAATGGATGCCCATTAGGGTCAAAAAGCCCTGGGGAGTGCAAACTTCAGTAAAACAACATTTCAGAACGATGAAAGTTTTGTAACTGTTTGCTACAAATCAGTAAATGCATTTTGTCCTCTTGGGCTCCCGTAGAAGGAAACATGGCGTCTAATATGGGATCTTAGATCTTAAAATTTGAGCTTTAAACGATTTGGATTTTTTTATGTTTTCCACACGATCAATTTTTTCATTCCAGAAAAATGTGATGACCTTTTAAGAATGAACACTCTTATGTTTCCAAAATGTAAATATTACGCAAAGGATTTAATCATGTTTGACAGAACAATTTAACTTTGCAGCTCCGGATTTGTAAACTGCTTGTCTGTGTTTGTAAGAAAAGATTTCAACTCCACACTGAAGGAATTTATTTAGCTTCCCCTGAAACATAAACTCATGCCTGAGACGAATTTACCTTAAAAATCATTTAAATGCTGTAAACTCTTTATTTTTATATAATGTACACTGTAAAAACAAATAAAGTCAAAAGACTATTTGCGACGATTGATGAACTTTTAATATCTAAAATCACCAGTTGAGTTAAAAGGAGTCATGCACCTCTTCCTCTAATAAACCTGCTGTGGATTCCAACATGACGGAAGGCATTGTGAGTTATTTTCTGTGAAAAAAAGCTCTGGTGTTCATGTTTCAAAAAGTAAATGTTGGTCAAAGTTGTGGAGAATGGCGGGATTATAAATCTTAAAGGTGTGGCTGCCTGAAAAAACAATTTTTAATGATTATCTCTGATTCTAACACTCTGAGTGTCTCATGCAGGCTGAACATGAAATTAGTCTTCTACACCTAGCATTAGCATTAGGTTCTGATTAAAGCCTGACAGATCTACGTCACACTGTCACTAACACTCTTGGGCTCACCCATCTTGGCTCATGACAGGGAAGGCTGTTGTTGGTTTAGCGTCCAGGAAACAGCAAGGAACGTCTCGGCTTGTAGAAGTTAACTGTTAGCATTAGCTACCTCACCACACAGCAGAACTCTTCCAGGCTTGTGTTATTGGTGGAGGTAAAACATCAACGTTGCCGAGCAAACAGAGTCAGTGGTCGAGTCGTGTTGCTGTTAGCCAATCAGAGGAGAGATGTCCACAGCAGTAGCTCAGGAGGTAGAGAGGGTTGTCCAGTAATCGGAAGGTTGCAGGTTCGATCCCGGCTCCGACCAGAAAATTCTGCTCTTGTGTCCTTGTGCAAGACACTTAACCCGCCTTGCCTGCTGGTGGCAGTCGGAGTGACCGGTGGTGCCTCTGCTCGGCAGCTTCGCCTCTGTCAGTGCGCCCCAGGGCAGCTGTGACTACATGGTAGCTCATCCTCACCAGTGTGTGAATGGGTGGATGATTGATTGTGTTGCAAAGCGCCTTGGGGGGTCATAGAACCCTCAGAAGTACAGGCCATTTACCATATCAGGAAGTAAGCCGTTTGAAGCTCCTGTGATGTTGCAGACTTGTCCCTGCTGAGCCAGGGCTTGTGGGCTTTTTGTACCCTGAGTACGGCCTGCGAGGCATTCCTTCCTGCTGGAGACCACAGCAAATGCATCGATAAAACACGTTTTTCACTACTTTAATCATCACAATGTGCAAACAACTCACCTCTGATTGGCTAACAGCAATGCATTCTTCCGCTGCCTTTGTTCGTTCCTCTTTCTTGGGTAACGGATGCTTCGCCACTGGACCTCTGACCTCCACGACTCGACTTTGGGTGGAGGGTGGGAAAAGTTTGGGTTTGAGCATCCACAAAACGCTTGTGGCTAGGTTGAGATGGTTTCAGTGATGGAACACTGAGAACCTGAAGAACACAAGGCCATGCTCCCCCCGTCTGAAGGAAGCTTCCTGGTGTAATGGTGGGATGGGGAACCATTGTTGGTGCCACCGAGGCTGTACCTGATGGGGTCTTCATGGGGATTTTACCAGATTTCCTGTAATCCAGCTTCATTATGATAAATCGTGGAAAGTATGTAGAGGTTTCAGAAAGCAGCGAAGCAGTCGCTGATGAAGGAACAGAAGGGCGAACCAGCATTAAGCCCCCCTCCCCCAGATTTAATCATTTATATTTCATGACAGGAAGGAGGCTCACGGTTAGACCTGGAGCACTACCGTTTCTGCAGGTTGTGTTTAATAAGCTTTTATTTTTTATCTTTTGTGAGAGCAGATGAGCTGATGAATAATAGAAGCATCAGGAGCTCCCAAAGATAGAAGGTGGACGTCACAGCCGCTGTGGTTCAGGTGATTTCTGCAGATCACGACGGAGTAAAAGTCTTGATCAGTTTCAATTCCCTCTTACTGGGATTACTAGTTGCTTTGGGATCAGAAGGCTCAGAGAGATTCTGGTTTTAATCCGGCTGGTGCTTCCGTCCGAGTCTGGGCCGGTTGGCTGAACTGGGGTTAAGGTACCAGGAAGTTCACAACACACCCAAAACACGTCTCCAGCGTGACATGAAAGAACTTTTTCAACCTGCTTGTGGTTTATTTACCTAAGATTACGGTTTTAGTGATGACTCGTCCCCCTAAATGCTTTAATCCTGACCTCTTCTGCACAGGCGACTCTACAGCGTTTATGGTTCTCAGTCCAGCATTGCTCTGCGGTCTAATCAGCAGCTAAAACACACGACCCTCGTAATCTATCTGTCCATGTGGACTTCCCTCTGGAGCCTTGAGGCCATGAATGTTCACAGCTGGCTCCATCCAGATGTTGTTGTGAGTCTAACACCAGAGGTGAGAAGATTCTGACCCCACTTTTGGTGACTGGAAAACCAACCTTTGAACGTGTTGATCCAAAGCTTAATCTCTGCTTTAATTCAGTCCTTTAATGAAAAACTGTTTTATGAATCACATTCGACTCTATTAGTGGGAATAAATTAAGTCAGTGAGAGAAGAATAACTGCATCTTCCACTTTAAAGCTACATAACCCACCACCCCCTCTCTCTGGGTAGATCTGTCTGATCAGTGAGTCTGGCTCCTGTTTTCACCTGTTTCTGAAGTCAAAATGCTCAGAAACACCATGAGACACAAACTGCCTCTGAGAGGGCGTGCATCATGCTTCCTCGACACTGGCCAAAAATAAAAGTCCCTGCTTGGCTTTGTTGACTCCACCAGTGGACCAGCGTGCTCACAGCTGAATGGATTCATGCAACAAAGTGGTTTGCATGTGGTCGTTTCTCGGACGGTTATTTAAAGCACAGCGGGAAAACTATTTTAAAATGTTCCCATTTAACTGTGGTTTTGTTTCAGGTGAGTGCAAAAATGGCAAACCAACGCTAAGCATGCAGCTCAGGAACTAAGACAACGACAATGGTTTAAAAAATGATAAAAGTCTTATTAACATGTACAGAAAGACGTTGATTTCAGTACTACATTTAGAAAAAAATTATTCTTATTTGACAGAAAATAAATAAACCCCTGCCTTAAAGAGCAAGTCATCCTCTACCAATCTTACTCCATTCATGTTTGAAAAATGTAACAAATGCTGTTGCCTACCGAGAGGGCGGCGCCAGTAACAAATACACACACAGGCTCACAACGACATTGTGACATCATAATGTACCAGCTAACATCATAGGGTACCTCTTAGCCAATAGCGGTGGCAGATTTAAATTCAAATGAAGTGCAGAGTTTTTACCTGACAACGGCACAACACTGACAGTTTTAGGGTAGAAAATTAAATTTCAAGTAAAATGCACTAAAGTGCAAAACTATTGATTACGCGTGTCTGCAGCATGATTAGACACGCATTTACATAGTTTATCAGAAAAAAGTTTATTTGGGGGTGGCTTGCTCTTTAACTTCTCTAGATGGAATTTTTAAAAAGATGCTTCAAATAAAAGTCTAAAACACACAAAAATAGTTAAATTAGTAATAAGAGGAGTTCGTGATGCAGCATAACAAATGTGGTAGTTACTAAACTTAAAATTTGCATTTTCACAACAAAATCTGAGCAAAAATCACAAGAATAATAAACGCCATTGCTTCTGCTACTTTTATTTGATAACAGTGTCCTCTGCTGGACAAAACACGACACAACCGCTGATTTTCCAAAATCAACTCGTAGCAAAATAAATGCAAATAGAGTTAGAGCAAATTATTAACTACATTAAAGGTTCTTATTGAAATAAAGTTGACAACGTAAAAAAACGTTTAATTCCTGAATCCTAAATCAAAACACTGCATTGGGTTCTTGTTTTGTAGAAGTTCAAGATCTTTTTTTCTCAATAGATGCATTCACGAACTATAAATACAAGTTTTAGCTAGAATTTAAAGTTCAAATACTAGTTTATTTGTGTGCATGGACAACAAAGATTCAAACACGTGTGCTATTTCTCTTATTTTATAGATTTAAATAAAACACTATAAATAACTGGGTTGCTTTATGTACTCATACACTCAGATAGACTGGTCCATTGTTGGTGATGTTAAACCAGATATTTAACTTTGTATATTACAGTTGTAAGGTTAACATAAATCAGACCTTTTTCTCTTTCATGTTTGTTTTTAGTCAAAATGAGCAAAATTAGTAAACTGGAGATCGTTAAAAGAAGAACACCCCCCGTTTCTTGAATGGTTTCGTCCAGCATCTGGCTTTGAGTGGCGCGTGCCGCATCCGTTCATAGACGGAGCTTCCCGGCGCGCGTGCGGCAGGGAAACGACCGGAGCAGCTGTCGCGCAGCGGACAGTGTGAGCGCGAGAGCCCCGGCCCGGGAGGAAGCTCATGTCCGGTGTGGTGTGAAGCTGGAGCACGCAGCCCGGAACCCGCCACCCCTGCGCTGGGCTGGACCGGAGCAGCCAGCCCTCTGGACCGATGTCCTGGCCGAAATGTCCCGACACATCTACATCCGGAACAAGATAGGAGAGGGCATCCAGGCGCCCATCTTCCAGGTGAGGTCAAAGGTCACAAGGCTCCCTTTCACCAAAACATTTCTAAAAATCCCTTTGAAGAAGATTTTTCTGTTTTTATTAAATTACTCATTAATAGTTGTAAAACAACCAAGCTAGCAAAGTGGTAGCTTGGTTGTGTTTTTTTTAGCTAGATTACATTTCCCTGGGCTCACAGGTGAGTGCAATAATAACAACTCCTTTGTTTATTTATATTTGATCACAAACATCAGTTATTTACATTTGACTGATTCATACACACGTTTTCTTAACAGTTTAGTCATTCTTCCTCATAAAGTCATTGACCCAGAACACACTTGGACTGTTTTAATGCATATTCATAGATTATAATTATATATCATGGACAGCTACAGTTCTTCTATAAAATAAGATTTAAGGGACTAAATTAGTAACGTTTCAAACTTTGTGTTTTAGGGTGAAATATGCTTCCGCCCCTGTTGGATAAACTAGTTTTTATTTTTATCCTGAGCCTATGAACAGCAGTTTTAACAGACGTCATCCTTCACATCACTGCTCGACTTCAGAGGCAGAACAAAGACTGACCCAGATGAATGGCCCTGTTTTACATAAATTCAGAGAAGTAGGTTCCCACTTTTAGTGGTGACATTGTCGTTAACTCTGGAGACTTCAACAGAAGTGGGACAAGTCACCGGCAGATAATTAATTTGGTTCCCATGAGACAAACTCGGCTGGTATTTTTAGAAGGGAGGAGAACAGGACGGATAATTCAAAAGTAAACAGAGAAATCATGATGCTGACTCTTAGTAAAGAGGTTTGTGGATTGTCAAACCTTCTCAGGAGGAAAGCTATGCTACTGAAGCTCATCAGAGTTACTTTGCATCGTTTCAGACGGATCTAATCAGGATCATATCTGGACTCTGGTTGAGATCTTGGTTTTTCCTGCAGGTGAACCGAGGAACCTATTCCAGGAGAAGTCGTCTCAAGAGGTCCGATGGAAGCACCACGTCCACCAGCTTCATCCTCAGACAGGTACTGTAGTAGAGGGATGGAAACCGGTTTGTTCCATTTGGAACGTTTATGGAACACAAACTTGTGTCATAAACACTGGCAGGAATTTTTCTTAGTTCTACATTTCTTTTGTATGTTTCTGTCTTCATGAACGTAAAAGCCAATCAGGTCTGGAGGTTCCTCGTGGAGAGCGTGACTATTATGTGAACAGATATGAGCTTGTTCACCTGTGACGGACTGGCAACCTGTCCAGGGTGTACGCCGCCAGCGTGGATAAGCGGTACAGGAAATGGGTGGATGAATACTAACCTGTTCAGCGATGCTTGGTTGGTGTTGCAGAAATCACCACAAACTGCAGGGGGCGCTAATCCGCTGCCTGTTAAACTCAACGTTGGTGCTTGTTGAACTCCCAGTTCCAGGGTGGATGTTCGTACAACCAGGCCACTTAGAAACATGCTTAATGTAGGATAAGTTTAATCTGAATGATTTTAGCGTCGTAAACCTTTATTAGCTGTATAAAATGTAATAAACCTAAAGGACAACCTGGAAATGTTCTCCGTTTTACTTGCTGGCGTATCGAGTCGGGACCATCAACATATATATACTGGACATTTACTATCCATAGGCTCCTATTATAAGTTTTTAATCCAAAATGGGAGGTTCCCACCGCCGCCATTTTGATTGTGTCACATATCTCATCAAGGCACTCGAGCAGACAGACGCTTCTCTCTTTCGCTCCCTTATCTTTTTTTCCCAAGGCTCTTCTGCCCACAGAGCGCTTCTCTGCATTTCTTCTGAAAAACTCTATTTTTACTAACCATGGATTTGATAAATTGGTCATTCAATGCGATCGATAAGATTTTTTCAACAATGAGAACGGAGCAGGGGGCTCCCACATGTCCACAGGGGACACACCTGGTGGGATATATGCTGGATTCCTGGAAGGAGTGGAAGATCATATGCCTCAGCCAGCTGTCCACTGAGGACATCGAAGACGTGTGGATATTTGGCCTGATGATCACTGGATTTCTCCTGATTGGAGTGGGAGGATATCTGGTTTTCTGGAAATTTGGGAAGACTGGAGCGGAAAGCACCGTCCGTGTGGGGACTTCTCAGACTGGGACGTTACTCGAGGTGAATCGTAATCTGGACAATGTTCTAGCTGTGATACCAGTATTAGTGCGCAAAATGGATGTCATCTCGGAGAGAGTCACCGGACGGTATGGACAGGTTTAAAAACCCAAAATTGGCTTCACTGAAGGACTGGAAATGATCAGTTTAAAGACTGAAGGCAGAGAGGAAAATTATCTCAGCCTGACCCAAACAAATTCTTGTTATCTGAATCTGACGCCCTGGTAGCCTTGAGCTGCAAGCAACTAAAATCCCCCACGAAGGAATGCAGACAGATGCTGTGAAAACCTGACACACACCCCCCCCCCCCCCCCCCCCCCGCCTTCAGATTGGGGGACTTCAGCCTGGCGAGGTCATCAATCTGTAGGAGTCAATGTGCTCTTTGCTTCTCCCAAGATCTCCCTCCCACCTGTGACTGTTCAGTAGATGAGCACCGTAGATGGCTGCTCTCGCTGGGGGAAACAGGATCCCCCCCCCCCCCCCCCCCCCCCGCCTTCCTATTGGAGTCTCATGTTATGTTGTGTTGTCTTAAGTCTGTTGCATATCTGTTGAGGTGTTTTTTTTTTTTTTTTGCATAGCAAAGCTGCCCTCCTGCTGGAGGGTAACTCTGAAGTGCCTTTTTTTCCCTCCACCTGAACCAATCCTCATGTTACCCTCTTATCTCTATTAATGTAGCGCAACTCGGGTTGCGAATGACCACAGTCACCAATTCTTGTTATGTGTCTTGCTCATGAATGTCTGATCTCTGAATTGTGTGTACTGAAACTCTAATTTCTCTCTGGGATTAATAAAGTATTGATTGATTGATTGATTAATCACTCCCAGACAATTCCATAAAAGGGAAAAGAGGTGGAGCTGAGTGTGAGGCTGTAAGGCTGGGATCAAATGACGACACCAGTCGAACTGAAGCGATGTAGCTACAAGCTAACCCAGAGCTAACGCGGAGGTGGGAGCTAAGCTAACGGAGGTAGCTACCTAGCTACAACCAGGGCTAACTGTGCACAACACCGGAGCTTCTGAGTCAGAGATACGCCGGCTGACCGCTGGGTAAAACCGTGTGGAACACAGAGGTCTCCTGAGAGCTCCACAAGCCGGCAGCCGCACAGCAAGTCATTTTGTCCAACAATTGCACAAACGCTACAACTACTGGTCTAAGTTGAGAGACTGAAAATGGCGAAACAGTTTTTAGGCTGAGGCCTTTCCCCAGAGCTAGCTCTGTGGTCACATGGGTCTGATGCTCATTAATTATTCAGAATTTTAGGCTTTTAATACACTTAAACAGAAAAGTGACAAAAAAAATCACCCCCCTCAGAGTTGTCATGAGTGTAAACTAGATCATTTAAACAAAAAACATGTTTTGGTACCAGGCTGTAAACATGTTTATTTCTGCTTTGAAATTGGTATTTTTAACATGGGAGTCAATGAGGATTTGCTCGCTTCTGACACCAGCCCCCAGTGGATGAGGGTGGAACTGCAATTTTTGGGTAGGTCCGGGTTGGCTTCAATTTCAGACCCGAATTATGGGGTCTCGGCCATGACTCACTGGGGATCGAGAATACAGAGCGCACGCACGCACGCGTGCACACACACACGCACACACACACACACACACTAGGGCTGGGCAAAAATTCTAAAATTTATCATTATCAAATTTCTGACTCTTATCGAGATGATTTTTCTCATGTCTATAACTTTAATAATAAAAAAATGAAAAGGTGTGTGTGTAGGTTGTCTCTTTAAGAAGCTGAGCTCGAGTCACATAAAAATATGACTCTTAATACACGAGTGATGATGAAGGTTAGGTCATACAGGTCATGGTGATCCAAAGAGTGCAGCTGAAGGCAACTGGACTTGTTTGGTTTCTTGAAAACGTTTCTCTTTTCATCCGAGGAGCTTTGTCAGTTCTAACTGGAGTATGGGAGAGTCAAGTTCATAAGCTGTAGCTGTCTGTTGTTATTTAACGAGCAGAAACTACTCTGAGTACCCCACCTCTCCATATCCTGATGAGTCATTGTGTTGAGTAGATGCAGGAAGGTGTGACCTACACTGAAAATGCTTAGGAATGAGATCCAAAGCTGCATTATAGGTACTGGAAAGGTGAAATCTAAGCCCCGCCCCATTTAAAGTAGCTTCCTTTCCTCCTCTCTCAAACCATCTATCGTCTCTGTCCAGAATGTGTCCCTTGTCCTTCAGTTGTAGGTGGACTGCAGAGTCCTGACCTGAAGAGGTGGCTCTCCTGTGTTGTGCCATGCTCTTATGTAAATGTTGTTTAGTTTCCCTGATGTAAACATCTGGACAGTCCTCACTACACTGGACTGCATAAACAACACCGCTGAGCTTCTGTTTGGGTGTTTGTCTTTAGGATGGACCAGTTTCTGTCTGAAGGTGTTGTTGGGTTTACTATTTACTGGGATGTCGTGTTTGGAGAAGATTCTTCTAAGGTTCTCTGGGACTCCTGCCATGATGGGATGACGGTTGTCCTTTTCTTTGCTGGTTGCTGCTTTGGATGCTTTTCCAGATTTCTTTGTAGATTTCGCAAAGGCCCATTTAGGGTATCTGCAGTTCTGGAGAGCTTTCTTCATGTGTTTTCCTTCAGTCCTTGTGAGAACGTTAGCCTGATGGTGTAAAGTCCTGATGACTGACATGTTGTGCTCCAGTGGTTGATGTGAGTCCAAATGCAGATACTGGTTTGTGTGAGATGGTTTCCTGTAGACTTCAATGCTGAGACTTCCATCTTGTTCTGTTTGCACAGCGCAGTCCTAGAAGGGCAGCTGGTTGTTGTGGACATCCTTCCTGGTGAACTTGATGTTCTTGTCCTGGGGAAAAAAGTGACTGAATTGCAATTAAACAACAAAAACCCACATTTTTCTTAGGCATAAAGAAGATATGAACAAAAATGTGTATTTTAATGAAGGAAAAAATACCATACCAAGATACTGCCAGCTCCATGCTTCACAGTTGGTATGAGCTTCTTTTGTTGGAAGGCTGTATTTGGTTTACACCAAACATTACTTCTGTTCTGGTGTCCAAATAATTCAGTTTTAGACTCATCTGTCCAGAGAACATTGTTCCAGAAGTCCTGGTCTTGTTCTACGTTTGCTCTGGCAAACTTCAGTCTGGCATGTGGACACCTCTCCTCTGATTGGCTAACAGCAACACAACTCTTTTTTTTATCCCCACCAATAACACAAGCCTGGAGGAGTTCCGCTGTGTGGTGGAGTAGGTAATGCTAACGGTTAGCTTCTACTTCCTGAACACTAAACCAAAAACAGAGTTCCCCGTCATGAGCCAAGATGGGTGAGTCCATGAATGTTAGTGACAGTGTGATGTAGATCTGCCGAGATCTTCTATCCTAGAGTTTCACCGTCTGTTTTCTATCAGAAGCTAATGCTAATGCTAGGTGTAGGAGACTATTTTCACTCGTGGCTTTCTCTAAACGGCCACAGGAGTTAAAGCTGGTGGCTACCAGCTCTTATTGGGTTCAGTGTTAAATGAATGTTTCTGACATCTTCAAGGACCACCGTGGTCACCCCCGACCGTTAAATAATAATTATCTTCATTCTCCTCTAACGTGTTCTTCTGTCTGACCTCTGGTTACGCTGAGGCTGCAACAGTCTCCCCGTGCTTTCTTCCACCTCTTCATCATCGCTGTTTGTTTGAAGATGACACAAGTCAGCATTAAAACGCCATGTTGGACGCCATGTTGGCCTCCTCAGCTTTGGTTTGATCATTGGCCTGTAAAACATAAATATCATGTTGAGACTAAAATAATTTCCTGTAAATGACTATAAACATATTTAATAATAGAATTTAAACATAGGAGTTTTTTACATTTCTGATTGAAAATCTGGTAAAATGTGGTTCTGGCTCATTTCTGCATGTCTGTGTGGTGAAATGCATGTTCTCCAGTAGGAACAAGAGGTGTTCCTACTGGAGAACATGGAACAAGGATCCATGAGATAAAAGGATAAATTAAAGCTTTTATTCAGTCTGGATATAAATAAAACAGATGAGAGATGGTTCTCTCTGCACCTTCAGCCCCCTCCCCCGATGTCTTCCACCTCACCGCACCGGGAAAGGGGGGGGCGAGCTCATCCAGGCTGAGTGGACGGCCGACAGCCAATCAGCTGGCAGCACACCGACTCTGTCATCCGGCTTAGATATTGAGGAAGGATTCACAGCTCTGCCGCCTCTGCTGCTCGCTGTGTCCGTGGAAGCCTGATGGAGATGAAACGCCAGGATTGGAATACCTCCACGGAGAGCATCTCCATCCTATAATGTGAGGCAGCCGGCAGCACACCGGCATCAGGGAGAAGTGTCATCCATCTCGTTCCTCCGGAGGAGCAGGCGTGATCCAGCGGGAGGGGAGATCGTTTTTTAAATTATTCTCTGCTGTGGAGGGGAAGAATTGTCGTCATCCCCCATCCATCCTTTTTTCTCCCTCTCTCTCTCTCTGGTGCCCCCTCCGTTCTCCTCCGCCTCCACTCTCATTTTCCCCTCGTTCTTCTAGAGGCGCTGGTTGGAATATCAAACCTCCATGTATGACAATTTGTACCTGCATGGATTTGAAGACTCGGAGGCGGTGAGTGTTTGTGGAAATCTGCATTTGTGCTCTGATGGTGATGGTTACACACACACACACACACACACACACACACACACACACACACACACACACACACACACACACACACACACACAGGCCTGTGATGGGCGAGCCAGCAGTACAGTGGAGTGTGTTCCTGGGCTGTGCTTGTTTGAGGGGGTTGGGTGTGTGTGTGTGTGGGGGGGGGGGGGGGGGGGGTGCACGCCAGGCAGACAGACTCTAATCTGCAACATCAACACATTTCCTGATGATTTGGGAGTTTTCAGCGTTTGTGTTGATGCCATCGTGTCGATACGGAGTAGAGACGTCAGTTAAAGGCAGCGTTCTTCATCATCATCGCCTCCGGGACGAACCACACACCGACTCAACGTGGAAAACTGGAGGATGTGAAGGACCCTCGCCACCCCTTAAGGCCGTCTCCAATGTGACGAATCACGCACGCACGTCCCTGCGTTCATCACTGTCCTGAAGACCTCCAGCGGAGGGTTTCTCATCTGTGACTGCGTGGTATGCTGGCTCTGACCAAGCTCGCACAAACATGCATCGTGATGTCATTAAGTGGGCTCTGATGCTGATGAGTCACATGCTGAAGCGACTCCATTGGCTAAGAGCTGGGATGCTAGCGCTACAGTCCTAAATCTTCTACAGGAACTGGAACGAGACTGATACGACAGATCTACTATTTCTAAATTCCTCTAAGCTGACTGAGTTCATCTAGCCGGTCCTGACGAGGCTGCGTTATGATCATCACAAGAAAACTTAAGAGGTCAAAGTGCAGAAGAAATCCCCAACAGCCATGTCAGACCCTGTTTTCCTTAACTTAAGTGTTTCTGGTCTCTGAGACGGATGGTCAGCGTGCTGAAGTCAGGCTTTCCTCCTGCTTACTTGCCTTTAGGAAGGAGAAAACTGCTTAGCTGTGATGACTAGCTGGATTGATCTTACCAGGGCTAACGGTCCTCTTTAGTCCAATCATCATTAGTGGCTGATTGTTTGGATTAAAACAGCAGAAAGAAGCACTTGATCCAGATGTTGCATTAAAGGGGCTGCAGCATACCTCTAAAATAAAAGCACTTGGTTTGGGATTGACCTGCAGATGTAAAGCACATCTTTGTGACTAGAAGCTGATGTTTACATGAAAACAATTGTTTTAAATTTGGACCAAACTTTGGCCACCTTCATAGATGCTCAGTTTAAAACTCTGACATGAAAGATGGTCTGTGATCCTCCAAGGAAAGCCAGATCCTTTAATCAACCTAAAGTTGGACTCACCTGCAAGTTTTTGTTTTATTTGATTATTTGCACAAGTCGAAGGGTGACTCGTGTTTGTCGAAGGTTTGGATTTAAAGGAGCCAGATCACGCTATGTTAAACCTCTGACAGCAAAGTTAGATCAAATATTACCGTTGGCACTGTTGATGTCATTTATCTTAAATATTAGTTATTTTTGTCAGCCTAAATTTAGACCCGCAACTGAAACTTTTTGTTTCTGAGAAGCTCCGCCCACTCAGACAAAAATCCCCTCCTGCATCTTCAGCAAGTCAGTGGTTTAGGCACCTGCCTTTTGCCTTGTTTTGGCGTGTGCTGATGCCTATTCTAATCCCGGTGGTGTCGGCAGTGATTTCTGTAGCCAGTTGAAGCAGATTTTATTTAATATTTTAGTTTATTGATTGTTTTCTGCTAAAGATTTTTGATTTTGTTCGTTTCCAAGCAGCATTTTAGTTGATTTACTCTGCTCACCTCACACGGACTTATGACCGTGTCCCCAGGGGCACCCTGTGGGGGACGCTCCAGGAGTATGGGGTGGGTGGCTTTCTGTTAAGGGCCATTCAGTCCCTTTACCAGAGGAGCGTGAGTTTGGTCCGCATAGCCGGTAGTAAGTCGGACCTGTTCCCAGTGAGGGTTGGACTCCGCCAGGGCTGCCCTTTGTCACGGGTTCTTTTCATTACCTTTATGGACAGAATTTCTAGACGCAGCCGTGGTGTGGAGTGTGTCGAGTTTGGTGGCAGGAGAATCTCGTCTCTGCTTTTTGCGGATGATGTGGTCCTCCTAGCTTCATCCAGCTCTGACCTTCAGCTCTTGCTGGGTAGGTTCGCGGCCGAATGTGAAGCGGCTGGGATGAGGATCAGCACCTCCAAATCTGAGACCATGGTTCTCGACCGGAAAAGGGTGGCTTGCCACCTCCGGGTCGGGGGAGAGGTCCTACCTCAAGTGGAGGAGTTTAAGTATCTCGGGGTCTTGTTCACGAGTGAGGGTAGGAGGGATCGGGAGATCGACAGGCGGATTGGTTCGGCGTCTGCAGTGATGCGGACGCTGAGCCGATCTGTCGTGGGGAAGAGGGAGCTGAGCCAGAAAGCCAGGCTCTCGATTTACCGGTCGATCTACGTCCCAATCCTCACCTATGGTCATGAGCTTTGGGTAATGACCGAAAGAACGAGATCGCGGATACAAGCGGCCGAAATGAGTTTCCTCCGTAGGGTGGCCGGGCTCAGCCTTAGAGATAGGGTGAGGAGCTCGGACATTCGGGAGGGACTCGGAGTAGAACCGCTGCTCCTCCGGATCGAAAGGAGCCAGTTGAGGTGGTTTGGGCATCTGGTCAGGATGCCTCCTGGACGCCTCCCCGGGGAGGTGTTTCGGGCATGTCCTGCCGGCAGAAGGCCCCCGGGTCGACCCAGGACACGTTGGAGAGGTTACATCTCCAATCTGGTCCGGGAACGCCTTGGGGTCCTGCCGGAGGAGCTGGTGGACAAGGCCGGGGAGAGGACGGCCTGGAGCTCCCTAGTTGGGATGCTGCCCCCGCGACCCGGACCCGGATAAGCGGAGGAAGACGAGACGAGAGACACCTCACACGGACTCACACTGGCCAAAAAAACAGATTAGGCCTTATGTTTAATTCAGTTTACCAATAAAGGGTTGAAAACATCATACTGGTAAGTTTAGCTAAAAAATATGAAAAAAGTTACTGCTGGGACCGGGGTCAAACCTGCTCGGAACAACGTACCAGCCTAGCACTCGAACTACTAGACTACCAAGTCTGTTACAAGTCAGTAGTCACCTGACACACATCCTGAGCTGGCATTACCTGCATCTTTGTACACAGGACTCGTGGTTTTTACAGCAGGGTTTTGTAATTTGTCCGAATATCCAGGTTTCAGAATAGATGTGGTTTTTTCAAGTCAAGAGTCAAGTCAAGTCAAGTCAAGAGTATTTATTGTCATATTCTCCACATGTGCAGGACATACAGAGAAATGAAATTCAGTTTCAGCACACACAATTCAAAGATCAGACATACGTGGGTAAGACACATAACAAGAATTGGTGACTGCGGTCATTCGCAACATGAGTCGCGCTACCTTAATAGTTAGATGAAAAGGGTGTTACATGAGGAAAGTTCAGGGAGGGGGAAAAAAGGCATTAACAGGGTTACACCAGCAGGGTGTAGCACTCCAATGCAAAAAAAACACCCGACATGGAAGCACAGACAGCACGTGTACAACATCAGAGTCCAATGGGGAGGTGGGGGTGGGCGGGATCCTGAAGCCTCCAATGGGAGCTGCCACTGCGGCGCATCGACCAGCTGCAGAACAACAGGTGGGAGGGAGAGATAAGGAACAGAGAGCACATTGAGGTCCCTGCAGATATAGCCTGAAGGGAGAGGGTGAAGGTCGGGACACAGCATCTGTCGGCATTCCTCCTTTTGTGGGGGTGTGTTGAGGCAGCCTTGAGAGGCTGCTATGGCGTCAGATAAGGATAAACATAACTTTGTTTAGGGTAGACAGAGATAATCTTCCCCTCCGTCTTGTAGTCTCTAAGTGGTCATTCATGTCCACCAGTGAAGCCAATTTTACATTCCACATCCCCGCATCGTCCGGCGACCCTCTCCGAGGGTCTCCTGAGCTGGCATTACCTGCATCTTTGTACACAGGACTCGTGGTTTTTACAGCAGGGTTTTGTAATTTGTCCGAATATCCAGGTTTCAGAATAGATGTGGTTTTTTAGGCCAATACCAATTTTTAAAGACTTTTGTTGCCGATGGCTGATACCTAAAGCTGATTATTAATTCAAATTCAAAAATACTTTATTAATCCCAGAGGGAAATTAGAGTTTCAGTACACACAATTCTGAGATCAGACATACATAGGCAAAGACACATGACAAGAATTGGTGACTGTGGTCATTTGCAACCCGAGTCGCGCTACCTTAATAGAGATCAGAGGGGTTTACATGAGGATTGAGTCAGGTGGAGGGGAAAAAAGGCACTTCAGAGTTACCCTCCACAGGAAGCACAGCTTTGCTATGCAAAAAAACACCTCAGACAGATATGCAACAGACTTCAGACATCACACAACATACGTGTCCACTAGGTGGGGTGGTGGGTTTGGGACTCTCCACACATCAGTGAATGCAGCCGCAATAAGCAGTGCTCGTCACCTCAGTCTAGACTGGGGGAGGAGGTTGTTGGGTTTAGAGGGCACAGTGACTCCTGGAATGATGCAGCGGCCTTCACAGCTCGCAGTCCCGCCCAGGCTGGGATAGGGAGACAGAGTTGCCATGGCGACGGCAGCATTCCACGTTTCGTTGGGGGGGGGGGGGGGGGGGGTATTCGTTCCAGCCTCACAGGCTCTAGGGCACCAGATTCAGATAAGGAATTGTTTTGGGGCCAGACAGAGATAATTTCCTCTCTGTCTTAAAGTTCCGTTGGTCCTCAACCTCTCAAAATCCAATAATTGCGTAAATTAATCTATCCCAATCCGTGCTGATTCGTCCACTCGTTCCTTGATCGCATCCATCTTTTGGACCAAAGCATGAATCTCAGCCAAAGTTCCAAGCTTACAACTCATCTCGACGATTATATGAGTCTGTGAATTCACAGCGCGGTGTAATCCATCCCTGAGCTCCGGGAAAGAGCCAATATTCCTCGACAGCTCGTTAATTTTCCGGTAAGCCAGGTAACCTCCCAGGCCAAAAAACAGGAAACCTGACACCAACACCACGAATATCCAGACGTTTCCAGAATCCTCTACAGACAGTTGAGATAAGCAGATCAGGTTCCACTGTTTCCAGGAGTCCATGATGTGCCCAACTGGGTCTGTCCCAGAGGGGCACTCAGGAGCCCCTTCTCCCATTCTCATCGTTGAGAAAATGTTGTCAATCACGTTGAGAGACCAGCTGACCAGGCCCATTTTTAATAATTTCCAGTTTCCAGAAAAAATGTAGAAGCGCCGTGCACCCAAAGACAGACAAGATAGGGAGGAGAGAAGGAAAAAAGAGACCCAAAACCTCTATAAATAATCCAGTTAACACGTTGTTCCCGTGTTGTGTGGAGTCTTCCTGTTGCTTTAAGCCACAGCTACACAGTTTGTCATTGTTTTATTTTTCAGAGGTCCTAGTAAATCCATGTGACCGCCTGAACCTCAGGGCCTTTGTCAGGAAGACGTTTGAGGTCATGCCGCCATGTTTGTCCTCACTCTGCTACACACCGGAGAGTTCAGAGCTCCCGTTTTCCTTTAGTCTGCTTTTAAAAAGCTTCCTGATTCCCAGTCAGGCAGGATTTAACCCGACAACGACGTGGTTCAGGTAAATAATCCTGATGTCTTCAGATGGGCTCGTTTTAACATGACGGTGTCCTCTCGGCTTGCAGGGCTCAGCTGATTCCTACACTAGCAGACCATCAGACTCAGATGTATCCTTGGAGGAGGAGCGGGAGGTGCAGGCCCAGGTCCAGAACCAGAGCCCAAGCCAGAGCCAAGGACCGGGACAGAGCCGCCAGGAGAGGGAGCAGCAGGCTGCTGTTCAGCTGGAAAGAGCCAAGGTTCCCGACCCGTGATGATGTTCTGTATGAAATAAAGGTTTGGTCCTCACAGAGGCGCTGTTCTGTCTTCCAGAGTAAACCCGTGGCATTTGCCGTGAGGACCAACGTCAGCTACTGTGGAGCTCTGGATGAGGATGTTCCTGTCCCGGCCACGGCCATCTCCTTTGACTCCAAGGACTTCC
Organism: Nothobranchius furzeri; assembly: GCF_043380555.1. Taxonomy (NCBI): domain Eukaryota; kingdom Metazoa; phylum Chordata; class Actinopteri; order Cyprinodontiformes; family Nothobranchiidae; genus Nothobranchius; species Nothobranchius furzeri. The sequence continues at coordinate 47,899,663 of NC_091754.1, read as the reverse complement.
TCCACATAAAAGAAGTCAGTCTGTGTTTTCTGATCCAACCTAAAAGTGTCCTCGTTCATCTCATGATAGGAGAGAAGTCCTGAGTTTCTGTTTTCTCGTCTTCAGAAGTTCAACAACGACTGGTGGATTGGGCGGCTGGTGAAGGAAGGCTGTGAGATCGGCTTCATTCCCAGTCCTCTGAAACTGGAGAACATCCGGCTTCAGCAGGAGCAGAAGAGAGGACGAGTCCAAGGGTAAGAAACAGATTAGGAACGCTCTGATCCCCGTTTCTCTCTGGAAAAATACGTTTAGTTTGTTTTTAAAGGAGCTCGGCCGTTTCATCTCCACGGTCCTTACGTCCTCTCTGAAACTTTTTTGAACAGTTGGGTTGTTTAAGGTAAGGTAGCGTGTTAAAGGTGCACACTAAAGTTTTATTAAAAAGTCAGAAGCATGCAATGATAAAACCAAATCTATCAGGTTAGAACTTTAAAAGCTTGATTTAATATAAGGAAATAAAATAAGGCTACAGTTCTGAGAGGATTTATCATTAACAACCGAGTTGTCGTTCCTGGAGAACGTATCTAGAAAAATCCAAAAGGTCCAGCCCCTAAAGTAACGTTAGCTTACATGTTAGCGCTACTTTTCAGCTGTGATTCCTGGCATAACGCGCTGAAACAACCCTCTAAACACTTAGCATGCTAGCTAATATGAATTGGTGAAATTATGGCGATGCGATACAATGTATCACGATAAATTGCGATACATTCAGTCAGACGATATTAGCAATTTTTAGACCGAATTTATTGTAGGAAAATTCAATAAACAGTCCAAACTGATACTTAACATGTTTACTGTTATCTGAACCATAACAGCGGGATTTACATTTTCAAGCCCGTTGCACACTGCTGCCAACTAGTGGTCAGCGTTTGAACTGCACCAAAAGAAAAGAAAATACACACGTTTGTTCTTTCAAAAATTAGCTACACGGCTATTGAATACCAGTATAATATCACAGGAAACAATACCACGATATATTGTCATATCAATATTTTCTTACATCGCTACTAGCTACCATAGCTAGCCCTGTCTAAAGGCAGCTGCGAGCCTAAATATCGTCAGCATAGATTTGAAACTATTTTTAGAAAATAAAATAATTCTTTAATTTTGTCTCATGAATAAAAATGTTAGCAGGTAAATCTAAAACAAGAACATTTTACTCTAAATTCAGATTTTCTAAACAGAATTTTTATCTTTTCTGATGTAGCGTCATGTACACTGACCTCATTAAAAAGCCAAAGTAAATAAAACGTCGCTTATGGAGCGCCGGCCATGTTTTATGGCTCTGCTGTGGACGCCAGGCCATGTGTGAGGATGTTCTTAGTCTTTATTAGTGACCCAAACTCTCCTGTGACTCAGTCCTTCTGCCCCTGTGGAGTCAAACGCTCTCACATAGCTGCAGTTAGCTCACCTGTCAGCACCTGTGTGTAATTGGTCTGGAAGTTTAACACGATAACTGGTTCACACTGATCCAACCAGACTGCAGCGCTAAAGCCTTCCCAGATACTCGGACTAAGTGAGGCGGAAGAACAGCAGCTGGTTTATGTTTTAACTCTGTAATCTGTAACATGTTAATATTTAATCTACGTCTGTTCTGTTTTCTCTTCAGTTATTTACTGAGTGGGATGTAAAAATCTCTGTGAAGAGCGGATTATTCACACTTTAACATTTCTGCCTCCAGCAGATAAAGATGGAAACTCATGAATCCTTCTAGAAAAGCCCCAGAGACCTTTTCATTCACGTTCACATTCACGATCGTCCGAGCGCACGAGGGATGTTTTAGCCGTTTTGAAGTTTGTTTCTGTGTAAAGGTTCCAGATGGCTTCCTGAACAGCCTCTGTTGGGAGAAACAGCTTATGTCCATTAGGTCAAACTAAAGTAAGTAAGTAAGTAAGTAAAACTTTATTTATATAGCACTTTTCACAGATAAAATCACAAAGTGCTTCACAACATACATAAAAAGGCAAAACAGGACCGGAGCACAAGGTCAACTTACATAAAAGCTTGTCTAAATAAAAGTGTCTTCAGCTGCTTTTTAAAAGAATCAACCGAGTCGGCCACACGAAGAAACAAGGGCTCCAAAGTCTGGGAGCTACAGCTTGAAAGGACAGGTCCCCTCTAGTTTTAAATCTGGTCTTAGGGACCTTCAGTACGTTTTGACCCGAGGACCGTAGAGTGCGGCCAGAAGAGTGAGGGATTAAAAGGTCTGATAAATATTGTGGAGCTTGTCCATTAAGATCTCTAAAAGTCAAAACTAAAATTTTAAAATCAATTCTAAACTTCACCGGTAGCCAATGTGAAGAAGATAAAACCGGTGTTATTGAACCCTTCTTAAAGCTTAAACCTAAAGCTGTTCAGGAAGCCATCTGTTTAAAGGTAAGATGGTAGTTACCCACACAAACCTCTAAATGACCAAATCTTCCTTTCATCCAGTTAACCGGTGCTTGGATGAAACACCTGACGTCTTCTAGGGATTAGCGCTATGCGATGCTAGCCGTAGCAGGCAGCTGTCATTAGTCATGTTCTGCATTAATGCCGCCATGTTTTCTCTGTCTTTTTTATCCCTCTTGTCTTTTTCAGTAAGTCTGGAGGAAACTCCTCTTCCAGTGTGGAGGATGAGGTTTCTGCCTCTATCCGACCACTCATATCCTCCGCAGGTGAGAACTGGGAATCAGGGGGAGGGGCCTGTTCATTACCCCGCCCACCAGCTTAAAGCCAAACCAAGCCACAGCGGCATAGATAGCATAAGCCTGCCCATGTCTCCATGTAGAGCTTAAGTTTATAGAGCTGCTGCTACATTTTCCCATCATCCTCCTCTTCCTCCAGTTGAGGACTGCAGGCGCTCTGAGACTGGGACGACCAGACTATGACCCACCCCTCTGAACTGCACTCATGTGATTTTGTGAATATAACCTTAGGAACATAGGAATGCCTTTATATTTGTATGAAATCACGTATCTTTCGTAGGTTTCCTTTGCGTTTGACATTAATCCTGATTAGAGTTTGTGAGATATGTTGCCACGCCTCCTGTAGCTGCTTCTACTGACGACGCTATCGCTGTCTTCTCTCCCCTCCTGCAGGAAAGCAGAAACAGAAAGTGGTAAGTTGGTGACGGAAACCCCTCTCATTTACCATCCACTCGACTTTTGTTGGCGCCATAATAAAGCGACAGGAAGTAAGCAGGAGGGACAGGAAGCTCATGCCGAACGATACTTCAGCCCTACTGAAGTATACAGTACTGAATCATCACAATCCCTAAATACAGCAACACCCTGCTGAGCTCCCTCTACAGAATATAAATATAAAAACCCTTTAGTTTATTTTTGTGTTAATTAGTGTCCAGCATCTAATCTAGTGTCAGATTATGTGGATCTGTGCCAGAGCAGCAGAGTTTAGCTGCTGGTTAAATTCTAACCAATAATGAAATAATTTAAGTTCATTAGATGTAAAATAAACATACAGAAGAATATTTCTGATATTTTTCTAGCAATTCAGAATCTAATCTCAAAATTCTGACTTTAATCTCAGATATATGACTGTGATCTTAGAATTATGAGTTTTTCCTCAGAATTATGACTGTAATCCCAAAATTCTGACTTTAATCTTAGAATTATAACTCTAATCACAGAATTTTGAGTTTTTGTCAGAATTATGACTGTAATCCCAAAATTCTTACTTTAATCTTAGAATTATAACTCTAATCATAGAATTTTGAGTTTTTGTCAGAATTATGACTGTAATCCCAAAATTCTGACTTTAATCTCAGATATATGACTGTAATCTTAGAATTATGACTAATTTTTTTCTCAGAATTATGACTGTAATATCAAAATTCTAATTTTAATCTCAGAATTGTGACTCTAATCCTAGAATTATGACTTTTTCTCAGAATTCAGACTCTAATCTCAGAATTCTTCCTTTAATCTCAGAAATTTTATTTTAATCTCAGAACTCTGACTCTAATTGTAGAATTATGACTTTAATCTGAGAAATCTGGTTTTAATTTCAGAATTATGACTTTAATATTATCATATCAAACAAATGTATTTATGTGGCACAAAACAGCATGGGAGCTGACCAAAGCGCCTCCCAACATAAGAACAAAATGTAAATATTAGATTTTAGTGTTAGAATTATGAATTAATGTCAAAATTCTAACTCTAATCTCAGAATTATTACTCTAATTTCAGAATTCCAACCTTTCTTTTCAGAATTTTGAGTTTAACTTCAGAAATCTTGAGAATAACGTCATAATTCCTCCTTTCTTCTGTCTAAAAAAGCCAAATATTATTTTGAGTGTGTCAGACCAGGATTAAAAAGATTTCTAAACAATCTGTTAGGAAAAATCTCAGTTTATCTCACCAAGGTCTCCATTTGTGTTTGGGTGTGAGGTTTGAGCCAAAATGTGGGCGTGGCCTGATCATCAGTTAACACCCTTATGAAATAAAAGCACCAAGTATGGAATCAATAAAGACATCAATGATTTTGACTGTAAACAAGTCAGCCAGACTAGAATAATCCTCCCCGCTGCTATGGCAACCTGCCTTGCTTCTGGGAAACGGCCTAACCGTCTGCTCCTAAAGCAAACCAGAGTCCAGTTCTGCTTCTCATCTGCATCTTTAAGTGGATCCATCTCTGCATCTTTGTGTCGTGCTGCTGCCTCTTACTGTGAAGTCTGATCCACATCAGTGTATGGCAGGCAAACGGTCATTTATGTACGGAAACACGTCTGTTAGTCTCACGTGCTTGTGAGTAAATCTCTTTAGGAGGGTAATATGAAAGAAAGTAGATTTCAGCTTGTTTATCCTGAAGCCGTATTCACGGGTGGTTGTTTACAGCTGTTTTAAGTGCAGCTGCATCTCTCTGGTGGTTTTTATTCCGTGTTTGTGACGAGCACGCTGCTGCCGCTCTCTCTCTGTGTTAACAGACGGAGCACATCCCACCATATGACGTGGTTCCCTCCATGAGGCCCGTAGTGCTGGTGGGACCGTCACTCAAAGGTTACGAGGTAAGGAAACACGCTCTATGCTCATCAGAAGCTAAAAATAGCACTGATCTAGCCCTGCTGAAACACAGGGATGAAGGTGTCGGTACGTTTCTCCCAGAGCCCCCAAAATAGCTTCCTGCGTGGTGCTGCCCACGTAGCATCTAGCTAGCAGCCAGACTTAACGAGGAGAATGAGGAGTCAGAGGACCTGGCAGGTACCCACCCCCGCATGGACAAGGTGTGAGATTCTCCTGCTTCCAACGACGTGATCACAGCCGAACGAATGTTTTCTTATATCTGATTGACGTAACGGATGGAAACCCTCTCACCCTGGCTTCCGCCGCCTAACGCACAGCTAATGGCCGCCATTATAGTCAATAGGTTTATTTCCTCTGGAGGAGGAGTGGCGCCTTTAGACTACGTCCTACAGGATTGATAAGCTAACGAATAGTCCAAGTGCTGCCTTGCATGGGTTTGGGAGCAGCGTTGCTCTGTGAAGTCGAGCAGGTGTGACTCCGTGTTCCTCTCCAACAGGTGACAGACATGATGCAGAAAGCTCTCTTTGACTTCCTGAAGCACAGATTTGATGGCAGGTAAGTAGCCCTAACCCCAAACCCAAAATCAGCCCCCGCCCCCCAGAGTCCAGTAACACACTAGCGTCATACTTCCCTGCTTCCAGGATCACTATAACACGAGTCACTGCTGACATCTCATTGGCCAAGAGGTCGGTTCTCAACAACCCCAGTAAGCGGGCCATCATCGAACGCTCCAACACTCGCTCCAGTTTAGGTAAGAAGACGCTTGATTACTAGTTAAGGATCGCGAGCTCGGACTCTTGACGCGGCTGAAACGTTTTGTCTCCACAGCTGAGGTACAAAGTGAGATTGAAAGGATCTTTGAGTTGGCCCGCTCCCTGCAGCTGGTGGTGCTGGACGCCGACACCATCAACCACCCGGCTCAGCTCCTCAAAACCTCTCTGGCTCCCATCATCGTTCACGTCAAAGTCTCCTCACCAAAGGTGAAGCCTGAGTGGGTCGTCCCACTGCAGACAGATGGTTTTAAAGCTGAAGATCCTTCAGATGTCTGATTTAAAGTCTGGATGTTTGTATTTGTGGAAAGACGAGAAACTAAAGTGATCCAAGTGGGTTTCTGTGTCTTCCAGGTTCTGCAGAGGTTGGTCAAGTCCAGAGGGAAGTCCCAGAGCAAACACCTGAATGTCCAGCTGGTGGCAGCAGAAAAACTGTCCCAGTGTCCACCTGTAAGTGTCCAAATGTTTAAAGAACACAACCGCAGCAGGTCTGTGCCGACCCAGACCCCTCAAATGTCCATGTCCTCCTTCTGTTGCCCACAGGAAATGTTTGACATCATCCTGGACGAGAACCAGCTGGAGGACGCCTGTGAGCATCTCGCTGAATACCTGGAGGCCTACTGGAAAGCCACCCACACCTCCATGGCAACCCCGCTGAACCCTCTGATGGGTCGGAACCTGGGCTCCACCGCGCTCACGCCCTACTCCACCAGCATCTCTGGTCTGCAGGTGTGTGTGTAGCTGGTTGTTTTCACCTGGACCGAAGTCCAGGCGAGGTAATAAAAGTGTGTGCTCTTCATACGTTTGACCCTCAGAGCCAGAAAATGCGACAGAGCAACCACACAGGAGACAACTCCACCCCAAACGAGCGGCGCAACCTGATGACGTCCGACGAGAACTACCACAACGAGCGAGCGCACAAAGGACACAACCGCATGTCCTCGGGCTCGCAGCACAGCCGAGAGCAGCAGGACCCCTACCAGGACTACCAGGACCCTTATCAGGACGCGTACAAGCCACACCGTAACCGCAGCTCGCCGGGCAGCTACAGCCACGACTCCCGGCACCGGCTCTAAGCCCACGTCTGCCACCGCCAGGACCCGAACCAGCCAGGTTCCTCTCTAAGTAGACCTGCGACAGAGCCAAGATGGTCCCAAATTGTACCTTTTGTAAAAGCCTGGCGGTCTCTCTCCTCAAGTTGAATAGGTTTCCTGTTTTTAACCGAGCTGTCGGTCAGCAGCATGAAGTCAACGATGATTAACACAACGCCTCCTCACCGGCCTTCTGGGATTTCATCAACAGCTCAGCAGGCGAGCAGCCCGGATCGCTCAGGAAGCTAATCCGGGCTAACGGCGTTCGGTGGCTTTTAGGTTCCTGGAGCATCTCAGACTGCTGCCCCCCCAATTCCGGGCATGTAAAATCCTCATTTTAGCTTATTGCATGCTAATAGTTGATCATGCTAATAGCTGGTCTGCTAATAGGTGATCGTGCTAATAGTTGATCATGCTAATAGCTGGTCTGCTAATAGGTGATCGTGCTAATAGTTGATCGTGCTAATAGCTGATCATGCTAATAGCTGATCATGCTTATAGCTGATCATGCTAATAGCTGGTCTGCTAATAGCTGATCATGCTAATAGCTGATCATACTCTGCATCTCTGATACTTTGTACCTAGCATTCTGGATCGTTCCATGTTGAGGTGGCGGGTTTGTGGTCTGGCAGGTAGCTTTGAGAACTGGTGCTCCACCCCCCACTCCAGACACGATTCTGCTGTCTGTAAGTCACTTTGAGCAAGGCCAGCTTCTCTGTAGCACAGCTTCTGGCGTCTGATCTGAGGGGAAACCTTCGTGGTTATGAAGCGAGCCGATGCAGATGGTGCTGAGATCAGACGTGAGTCCGTCTGGAAGCAAAATGCTACCAGAGATTTTGAAGGTTCATTTTAGGAGGAAGACCTCCTTAGGGTGGTTTTAATGGTAACACCCCTTTCCCTTCCACAAAGCCAGTATTTCACTGGGATGCAACTGTAGACGTTTGTCTGTGAGGGTTCTTGCTTCCTTTGCTGTCATGTTGCTTTAATTTAAAACATGTTCAGAACCTCTGCTGGACAAACCTCCTCTGGAAAGTCAGTGCTGCCAACATCTAGAAGAGTTCTCAAACCTTTTCACCTAGCTTCTGAGTCCAAATGCCACGAGACAACGTTGGGAGTTCTTCACTGATCAAATAGCAAAATGAGACAAAATCGGTAGAGGCTGAGGTCGTTGGACAACCAGCTGTAAGCAGAGCCCTTCACTCGAGTCCTCCTGTCTGGAGTTCGGTGGAGGAGGCAGTGGCCGCTCTGGCGTTGTGTGATTCGCCCACAGGTGTCTACGTGTTCCATTAAGGGAAGCTTTCCGATTGGTCAGATCTTCCTCAGGCCTGGTTTCTTTCCTGAGGAGATGCAGCGGAAAGAATCAGGAAGCAACAGGAGGAGGTGTGGGACGATGGAGCATTGACCTTATGTCCACAATCCAACACAAAAAGGTCAAAGTTCATTCAGCCTCCTCATACTTAGCCTGATCCTACAGAGGAAGGTGTCAGCAGATCAGATCTGATAAAAGGATCCGGACTCGGTACCCGTCTGATGACCCGGCCACATTGGGTCGCATTTGCAGGTTTTTGCAGCCCCCTGAAATACTGACTGGTGATTTAGTTTCCCATCATCTGTGACTTGGGATTGAAACCGAAGAGGTGCGACACGTCGGGATCAGCTGCATCGTGTCTGTTCTCCTTGTAGCTGGCATGTTCTCCCGACCGCAGAGCATGATCCCTCCAGATGTAACGTAGAACCCCGCCACGCTCCTGGAATCGGTCACAAGTGTGCATGACTTACACGTGGAGCCACCACAAACAAAGGTTTTATATATTCAGTTTAGGGGATTTTTAAAAAATGCACTGAAGATCTGAGTTTACCAAACCATCATGGTGCTTGTTTGGAAACAGAACGCTGCTGTAACGATGTTTGTAATCCGCTTGTTATGGTTTACTGTACATATTCGTTTAAGATCAGTTATCCTGAGATTATAATTTATTTAGAGTTGCTTAAAGAGATTTGTCTATTTTCTAACTGGTGTTTTATTGGCCCCGCCTCTAAGGTGTCCTCACCTGTGTGAAATATAACAGGTAAACGTTAATGATGAGTTCAGTAGAATCTGACGAACGTTTGGACTTTTAACACGAAAACGGCTTTACTCATCGAGTCAGTCGACTTTAAGCCTTCTAATCGGGGAAGACGCACTTCCTGTTGGCTCTGGTTTGCATCAGAACTGGAGCGAAGATGTTCTCCCTGGCGTGACGAAGTATTCAGATGAAAACTTTACTCTCGTCTAAGATCTACACGACGTGTTTCATCCGTTCATATAAAGTAGGCTTGAGTCTGAAGCTGGTAGTGACACGTTAACTGCCGGGTTCCTTCGGGACTAGAGGATGTAGCAGCTGCTAGTGGATCACTAGATGGCAGCAGGAGTAGCAAAGAGACGCCTTAAAGGTGGAATAGGAGATGTTTTTCTGGCTTCCCAAAGCCAGTTTTCTAAATCCAAATGGGAAAGATGGGTTAAGTTCTACGTGTTCGACCCAAAGATGGCACCTTCTCTGTCGTAATTCTTAACGTAACGCACCAAGGTGACAGTGCGCTAGCTAATACAGCTAGCCCGGCTCAGCTGCTCCAAGCCAAGAGCAAGTGATGCATGCTCGTAGAGAGGGGAGGGGCATTTTAATGGATGAATCAGGGACCAATCACTAAGAATGGGACGTTGATGATGGTTGGATGAGGCTTTTCCACGATCGTACGTTTCAGAGACGATATTAAACTGTTCCCTTTTGACTAAACGTTTATTTTACTGGTCAGTTAAAAACTCCAGGAACACATCTCCTAAGCGTCTTTAAGACGTCCAGACATGTCTGTAATGTCTGGAGATGAGATTTTATACACAAGTATTTCCCGTTCACCACAGTCTTCCAGCCCTTAGCCATCGCCCCTCCCTTTGGCCAGGTCAAAGTGTGTCATCGTTTTCAACGTTTCCTCTACAGCTAGCTTAAATGCTGTTTTATATCGGCCATGCACAACGACGGCTCCGTCCGACGCAGGAGTCCCAGTTCTATCTGGTCGAGCAGAAAAGTCTCGGATACAAATGAAAGTATTCTTATTTTGGGGCAAATGTTCCAGTAATCTGAAGCTAACGTATGTCTACAGAGGACTTTGTGGATATTTGCTCACGCATCTCGTGCCCCTTCAGATTCCCATTGGTTGATTTAAAAGCTGAAGCTAACCGATGTCGAGCCGGGCTCTTCGAGACAATCTAGCGCTACACCATCCCACTCCTTTATTTAGCTGCTTGTTTTAACTCCCACCGTTCAGAGTCCCGGTTTTGTTTCATTCGTTGGTTTCAAGTCGTTTTTACTTCTTTGGTAAACCTTAACAAAAAAAAAAAGCAAATAGGTGCAATATTTCTCCCAGTAGAAAAGCGATAGATGAATATTTCCTGGTGATTATTTTTATAATGAATAAATAAATAAATGTACATAAAGTCTCAGAGAGAAGCATTTTGTTGTACCTGTGCTGGGGCGAGACGGCAGCCCAAGTGGGACAAGCGGCGAGGTCCAGTATACAAAGTTTCAGCCACACGGCATGCCGTTTTAAACGAGGAACTTCACGTACTGTTCTATGCAACCGCTGACTGTGTTCATCGCTTCATGCTGTGGCTTCTCCAAACGCTTCCGAGCAGCTTCATCTGGACACCCGAGGACGTTTGTGTTGGTCTCTTTTGTTCTGTGGAAAATGAAAACGTAAGCGGCTGATGCGGTATTGCATGCCTAATGTACCATTTTAATTTATAAAAAGGACTTAAGGAGAAAATAAGATGTGAAATCTGAGTGTCAGACACTCAAACGGATCTTTTTCAAAATAAAGGAGACTTTGTGGAGTTGTATCCGGTGTTTTTGTATTTTTGAGAATTCAAGACCTTTTAGATGATGCAGGTGCCATTATAGAACCAGAAGATCATGACAACGTGGTTTTATTTCACTAATGCCATTCAAGAAGTGACATGACACACAGACTGATGTATTCCAGATGTTTCTTTCTTCAATACTGATTATAACTAATAATTCTGTGTCTCAGATTATTATAAGATTCAGCAGCAGCTCAGGAAGAAGAGTGGGTTGTCCAGTAATCGGATGGTTTTAGGCTCGATCCTGCCAGATAATGCTGCTGTCGTGCCCTTGGGCGAGACGCTTAACCCGCCCTGCCTGCTGGCGATGGTCGGAGGGACCGGTGGTGCCAGTGTTCGGCGGCCTCGCCTCTGTCAGAGCACCCCAGAGCAGCTGTGGCTACATCGAAGCTCATCCCCACCAGCGTGTGAATGGTTAAATGAAGTGTTGTGAAGCACCTTGGGGGTTGTAGAACCCTACGGCGCTATACACATACAAACCATTCACCATTATTGTTCAATATTGAAGCCCCCTGGTGCCACACTAAAGGTAAAAGTCTTTAAATGGTCTCTCAGTCTAGCTCTGTAGGATATACAATCATGGGGAAGACTGCTGACTTGACAGTCGTCCAGAAGACCACCATCGACACCAGGGCCAGATTAACACTTTGTTGTACCCTGGGCAACAATATTCAAGGGCCCCATCATCACGACCCAAGGATCACCATAATGTGGTCACATACAGAATATTTTACTGTAATATGCAGTAAATATACTCAATACTTGAATGCCTGACATCACGTAAACTGCTCAGGGTAACCTTTGACCCACCTCGTGTGGACTGACCAATGAGGAGAGGGTCTTAACTTGAGGCCCTCTCTTCATTCGTCAGTCTGCATGAGACTGACTCTCAACTGACGTTCAAAGTCATAGGCAGCGAAGCGTCTCTGTGCAGCGCAAAAGCCCGGGTGGACAGTTTGTTTAATATAGGGTGACTGTATTTCCATTTCCAATAGAGGACAGGGGATCTGTGCCTATGACGTCACACTATAGCCCATATGGGACCCATTTTTTTTGTAAGAACTAAAATTAATATCAGATTCTGCCAATAAAAGGGCTCTAAAACAATTCATATGTAAATATTTAGTATATTGCAAAATCTCATTTTCTGCTTTAGTGCTGCAACAAGGTTTTATTAATAATAAATTATTATACCTTTTGTTTTACTACAGCATTGGTAAACTTATTTTTCTTCTTCTTGTGTTTGTTAATGGTCATCGAACTGAAAAAGCTAACTGCTAGCCTTTCATTAGCTACCGGTACATAAAATAGCTAACAGCCGTTCAGCAGGTAAAGAGCCCCCCCCCCCCCCCACACCCCCACCCCCCCAGGATACCTAGGGCAGCGCTGTAGCATGTGACAGTAAAGTTTCTACCAACACAATTGTTGAACCCAATGTTTTAACTCATTCACTGCCACTGACGACTAAAGTAGTCGTTTCAAATTCAAAAATACTTTATTAATCCCAGAGGGAAATTCAATTGTTTCAGTACTCACAATTCCAAGATCAGACATACATGCATATACACATGACAGGAATTGGATGACTGTGGTCATTCGCAACACGAGTCGCGCTACCGTTATAGATCAAGAGGGTTTATATGAGGATAGAATCAGGGAGAGGGAAAAAAAAAGGCACTTCAGAGTTACCCTCAACAGAGCGTAGACAGATATGCACACAGACTTCACACGATACATAAGTGTCCACTAGGTGGGGAGGTAGGGTTTAGTGATGTGTCGGTCGCGAACGAACCGGCTCTAAGAGCCGGCTCTTTGAAGTGAACGATGGGAGCGGCTCGTCATTGGGAGCCGCCCCCTCCCCTCCCCCCTCCCCTCTTGCTTTGGTGAAAGCTACAGGCAATTGGTCAACATGTGTAACTGCGTGTACAGACTGTCTACACACAGAGCAGTTAGGGGCGGGGAAGAGGGAGGATCAGACTCAGACACACAGCAGAGCACATGCGGGTGGAGGGAGACGAGGGAATGAGGAGGAGGAAAAAGGCGAAAGGGAGAGAGTGCGACTAAGACGGTGAGAAAATGAGCGCCAGCAGTTGGAAAGTGGAGATTTCTGTGTTCAGTTATTAAATCCATAGAAATGATAAATATTTGATATATTGCATTTTTTTACATTAGTAAATAATTTTACATATAGTTTTGCATTATTTTGGTTATAAATGTACTCTACGCAACTGAAAATCTGAGGAGCCACTTGGGAGCCGAAAGAGCCGACTCTTTTTGGTGAGCTGAGCCAAAAGAACCGGCTCTCTAAAAAGAGCCAGAATTCCCATCACTAGTAGGGTTGGGACCATCCTCACTTCAGAGTGTGCAGCCGCAAGAGCAGTGCTCATCACCTCCATTTGGACGGGGGGTTTATAATGGGTTAGAGGGCACATTGAATCCCTGAGACGGTTCCACGGCTTTCACCGGTCACAGTCCCGCCCAGGCTGGAATAGGGAGAAAAGAGTTTCCATAGCGACCGCAGCATTCCACATTTCTTCTGAGGGGAGTTTTCACTTCAGCCTAACAGGTTTCAAGGGCACCAGATTCAGATAAGATTTGTTTTGGGGACAGAGTAGACAAGAGATAATTTCCTCTCTGCCTTAGAGTTCTGTTGGTCTTCAACCCCTCCAGGTCCAATAAGGCGTTATCAAACTATTCCAATCCATGCTGATCCATCAACCCTCTCCTTGATTGAATCAACCTTCTGTGCCAGAGCCTGAATCTCAGCCAAAGTTCCAAGCTTACGACTCATCTCAATAATTATGAGTTTGTGAGTTTACAGCACAATGCATTCCATCCCTGAACTCCGGGATTAAGCCAATGTTCATCGAAAGCTCATTAATTTTTGGTAAGTCAGGTAAGCTCAGCCCAAACAGCAGGAATCCTGACACCAAAACGACAAATATCCATACGTCTTCAGAATCCTCTACAGACAGTTGAGACAGACAGATCAGGTTCCACTGTTTCCAGGAGTCCATGATATACCCAGCTGGCTCTGTCCCAGAGGGGCATCCAGGAGCCCTTTCTCCCGTTCTCATCGTTGAAAAGATTTTGTCAGTCGCGTTGAGAGACCAACTGACCAGGTCCATGTTTAATCATTTCCAGTTTCCAGAAAACAACGCTTTTTTTTTACTGTGTGAGCGTCGGAACGAGCTTCCGCACCATGAGAACAAACATTTCAGCTCTAAAGCCGATCTTCATCTGCGTACGTCACGCGTCACGTGACCAGGACGCAAAAAATCCATGTGTTAGATTGTTTTGGATCACTGCTGATAAAAAAAGTGAGGCGCAAACCGGAAAAGCTTCTGCCGATCACAATTCAACAACGGATTGTGAAAGAACAGATGAAACTCAAAACGCGCGGATTCTTCTTGATGTAAGAGGTGAGTCTCCGCTTTGTTTTGGCGTTATCATCCTAGCGCCGCAACGTTCTGTGACTCTTAAAAAACAGTAAAAATGCTGAAAAACGTTGGCAGCGAATGAGTTAAGGAATTGTTGTTGCCCCCGATTGGCTGCTGTGGAGCGAGAAGCTCATATGAGGAAGGGATTCGGAAAGTAGATGCTGCTCCTCCAGCCTAGACAGGTGAGGGAGATGGCGTAGTTTTACCATTAATCTCTGGAAATATCCATCAAAATGTTGTAAATGAACAAAAGATGCCCAGTTGTTGAAACATATTGGCAGTTTCACAACAAATAACCATAAAAATCTGTTGTAAAATACACGGGAGCGGGTCTGAGTCTGCGCGATGCCATGCTTCCTTGCTTGGCCTGTGAGGACAAAACACAAATGGCTACAAAACTTTCACCAATAACAAATATTTAGCTTTACACATTTACCTCTTCACTCATCGTCAGTGATGTGCTTGTCATTTTGCTGAAGCATGCACTCCCAGGGGTTTTTGACCCTAAAGGTCATCCGTTGGTAAGTTCTTACTCAAACACAAAAACACTGCTTGCTTGCAATGATTTAAGTATGTACTGCCCCCTATCGCCATGGAAAGTACACACCGTCACTTTAAGGGAGACTAGCTGTTGCTGGCCACACCCACCCAGGAGCCTGGATACTTGCTGAATCATGACCCCTGCCCCCAAGTGAAGGCTGCAGTGTTTCTGGCTTCATCTGGCTCCAGAACTTTAGAACGGGGCATGACGTGCTGCTTTTTGAGATCTTTTAGCCTACTTGTGTTGGATGCCACTGGTCATGTCGAGGCAAGGCAAGACAAGGAGACAGCGAGGCAAAGAGAAAAGAGTAAAATTGTTTATTGTGTCAGTAAAGATCAACAGAAGGCACACATACAGTATCTGAGGGTTCCACCTTATAGTAAAATATACTATTCAACCATCTGCAGGGCGCGCCGTGCCCCTCCTCCCAGGAGAACTGATGCAACGTTAGCAAGCAAACACAGCCTTTAGCAAAAATATATCCATATATAATTATACATTTTCTCTACACACTGAAGCAAACTATACAAAATGCAGAAAACTATCCCAGTACATTAAGTTGTGAGTCATCAGGAAGAAAGTCCATGCTTGTTATAACAATAAGAGAGGCAGTATTACAGAATCAAAAATAGCAATACTTTTATCAGAAACTGGTATACCAAAACATACAAGTCCATGTAAAGCCAAAAATATTAGCTTCAGAGCCGAGAAAATACACAAAGGAGATTTTTGTAGAGATGTTTTTGGGTTAGAACGTTTGAAAAACACACATGTCCCTTTGGAGCAGTGGGATGGTCATTAAACTATGCCATGGCTTCGAGTTTCTTCTCTTTTGGTTGCAAAACAGATCCCAGAGTTTACATTGCAGGAACTAGAGCGATGGCCATGCTACATGTCACACGTCTGGAGCTGAACCGTAAAATAAACACAAGGGAGGGTAGAAGGTCACATCTGGACTGGGACGCCACCATCGGGACAAACGAGTTCGGTATTAAAGTCTAATTTAGAATATTTACCACCACCACCTTCTGACCCATTAGAGCCGAGCTCTTGTTCCAGCGACACGGCCCGACGTATTTTTTTTATTTATTTTACATTTTCTGAAAAGTTTTAGATTTCAGACGTTTTTTCTTTTTCTTTAAGATCTGCTGGTTAAAAATCAAACTTCACTAAAATACATTTTAATGATTGTTTCTGACTATTGGGTCCCTCTGGGCTTTTCATGTAGGCTGAACATGAAAACAGTCTCATACGATAAACGAATGAACGTAGATCTGTCAGGCTTTTCTAATCCTATCAGAAGCTGAAGCAGGAGATAGGTGTAGGAGACTATTTTCATGTTCGGCCTGTATGAAAGCGACCCGTTAGAATCAGAATTAATCATTAAAAACGGTTTTCCAGGCAGCCTCACCTTCAGATGGTAAAACTAAAGTATTCAACACAAATAAAAGATCAATGGAGGAAAGTTTAACAGTCTTGTAGACTCGTATAAGCCTTCTGGTTACATTGAAATGCCAAAAACTGTGTGCGTGTGTGAGCGTGTGTGTTAGTACGGGTAGCTGTCTGGGAAGGACAACCCGTGAACACACTGTTCCGCTCCGTCGACCAGATAAGGCCCCTCCTCCTCGTAGCCGGGCAGTGGGAACCCGTCCTCCTCGTTGGGGGGCAGAATGGCATCCAGGTCCACCTTCAGGCTCGGCCTTTGGTTTTCTGGGAATGCCATGGAGAAGAGCGCGTCGGGGTTGCACACAAACTTGTACACGTACCTTTCTCCGGCCACCTGCAAGAGGAAGAGAAGCTCAGAACGTTGATTGGAGGACTTAAAAAGTCACATGACCCAGATGAATCGAGTCTGGTTCTTTGGAGTCGAGCCTTCCTAGAGCTCTCGTCATCTGCTGTGGTCTCGTATGAACAAGCCTTGTGACTCGATTCTGTGGAGCAAAAGCTCTGGCGCCCTTGTTTCAGTAAGTAGACGTTAGCTGGAGGAGTCGGGGCAGAAACCGGCGGGAAAACCAGTCTTACTCGTAAATATTCAAACAACTTTCCTCTGATTGGCTAACATCAAGGTGACTCTTCCACTACTTTCATTCGCTCTTTTAATTAGTAACAAATGAGGTATTTTCTATCTCTTAACTCTGTTTTTGCACCATTTTAAATGATTAATGACCAGTTTTTAGGAACTGGCTTGCATCAACGACAGTCCGTAACGTTAGATCTCACCTATTTTAAGTTAGTTAGCTCTGCTCTCTCCTTTCCATGTACGGTCCCAAGCCACGGTGGGCCGGGCCATGAATACTAACTTTTCCTGGCCTTTTTTGACCCCATCGCTTTCCCATCTACAGAGAGGAACATAAGTATTTGAACACCAAGTTCTCCCACTTAGAAATCATGGAGGGGTCTGAAATCCCCACTGTAGGTGCATTCCCACTGTGAGAGACAGAATGTAAATAAATAAATAAATAAATAAAATCAGGAAATCACATTGTATGATTTGTAAAGAATTTATTTGTTTTGCACTGCTGCACATAAGTATTTGAACACCTGAGAAAATCAGTATTAATATTTGGTACAGAAGCCTTTGTTTGCAATGACAGAGATCAAACGTTTCCTGTAGTTCTTGACCAGGTGTGCACATACTGCAACAAGGATTTTGGCCCACTCCTCCACATAGATCTTCTCTAGATCTGTCAGGTTCTGGGGCTGGTGCTGAGCAACACGTAGTTTCAGCTCCCTCCAAAGATTTTCCTTTGGATTTAGGTCTGCAGACTGGCTAGGCCACTCCAGAACCTTGATATGCTTCTTACGGAGCCACTCCTTGGTAATCCCGGCTGTGTGCTTCGGGTCATTGTCATGTTGGAAGACCCAACCACGACCCATCTTCAATGCTCTGACTGAGGGAAGGAGGCTGTTGCTCAAAATGTCACAATACATGGCCCCACTCATCCTCTCCTTGATACAGTGCAGTCGTCCTGTCCCCTTCGCAGAAAAGCAACCCCAAAACATGATGTTTCCACCCCCATGCTTCACAGTAGAGAAGGTATTCTTTGGATGCAACTCCTCCTTTTTCCTCCAAACACAACTAGTGAAGTTTAGACCAAAAAGTTCTACTTTGGTCTCACCTGATCACATGGCTTTCTCCCATGCCTCCTCTGGATCATCCAGATGATCATTGGCAAACTGCAGACGGGCCTGGACATGTGATGACTTGAGCAGGGGAACTTTTTGTGCAATGCATTATTTGAAACCATGACGGCATAGTGTTCTACCAACGGTGACCTTTGAAACTGTGGTCCCAACTCTCTTCATGTCATTGACAAGCTCCTACCGTGTAGTTCTGGGCCGATTCCTCACCTTTCTTATCATCAGTGATACAAGATGAGATCCTGCATGGAGCCCCAGTCCGAGGGAGACTGACAGTCGTCTTTAGCCTCTACCATTTTCGGACAATTGCACCAACAGTTGATCTATTTTCACTAAGCTGCTTGGCAATTTCCCCGTAGCCCTTTCCAGTCTTGTGGAGGTCCACGATTTTGTCTCTGGTTTCTTCTGACAGCTCCTTGGTCTTGCCCATGGTAGTAGTTGGAGTCTGACTGACTGTGGGGTGGACAGGTGTCTTTAATGAGCTCAGACAGATGCTACTAATTAAGATTACTAAGTGGGGTAGAGGTGGACTTCTTAAAGGCAGAGTAACAGGTCTTTGAGAGCCAGAATTCTTGCAGATTGCCAGTTGTTCAAATACTTATGTGCAGCAGTGCGAAAAAAATAAATTCTCTACAAATCATACAGTGTGATTTCCTGTTTTTATTTTTTTATTTTTTTACATTCTGTCTCTCAGTGGGAATGCACCTACAATGGGAATTTCAGACCCCTCCATGATTTCTAAGTGGGAGAACTTGCAAAATCGCAAGTTGTTCAAATACTTATGTTCCTCACTGTAGATGGGACCCGAGTCACGCCCTTCTGCCTCAGGTCCATGGGTGGGAGTCTGTGGAGACAAAGCTATTGTCTGATCCCGTTTACGCATCATGGACTTAACACATGATGTCCGTGAATTTCAAAGACAAGCGCTTATCTTCATCGGGCGGCAAACGTTATTTTAGGTTTTGTGTGAAAAGACTTGCGCCTGGGGCATGCCGGAGACAGACGGACCGGCATTTTACATCGAAGCTGATAAGAGTCGATGAGAGTGGCTACGAAATAGAACCGGCGCCCATCTTCATCACAGCGGCTGTTTACAACATTGTGGAGTACTTTCTAACAGACGGCCCAACCGCAGCGCGTCCTGTGTGACCACTTGACTTCTCAAAACTGCGGCGCTTGTGTCTCCGGTGTGCCCCGGGCCTCAGCGGAGCCCAAATGCTCGTCTCACCAAATCGACATAAAGCAGATGTGACGAGATTAGGACGACAGGAGCGGTAAACATGGAGAAAGTCGCCATAAATCTGGTACGTTCTTTTACGCGTTTTCCCACCCTCTATAGGAGGATCTAAGTCCTGTAGGTACTAAGCGCTAATTGTTATCCGATAATAAATGTAACCACATGGAGAGAAGTGAAATAGGACTCGCCTTTACCTTCTGCATGATGCCCTTCTCGTAGTAGTACCGCAGCGAGCGGCTCAGCTTGTCATAGTTCATGGCCGGTCGGTTTTTCTGGATCCCCCAAAGCCGAGCCACCTAACCAAAACGGGGGAAGGCGTTTTATTGGCTTATTTCCTTTCATGTGTGAGAGCATTTCTGTAACGGCCGCACCTCTTCTGGATCGATCAGTTTGAACTCCATGTTGCGACCCGTCCACACGATGAGGTGTCCGTTAGCCGGGTTGTCCAGGAGCGTGAGCAGGAACTGCCAGAGCTGCAGCGAGCCGCGGCGCTGGTAGGGCAAACCCTCCTGTTTCACTTTACCTGTTAAACAAACACGACTCGGTCACGTTTGGGTTTCGTCCGTCTGCCGGGAAGTCGTTCAAATTCCCGCTCTTACCTTCCATCCTGTCTGGAACGACACAGGTGTCGTCAAAGTACGATCGGGGATCTCGGTCAAATCCGAATCCTGCAGAGGACACAAACAACGGGTCAGTCGTGGCGGGACAGACAGGAAAACTTTAGAAATGAGATGATGAAACGCACCTGTACCGTTGTTCCGAAACATAACAGAAGACTTTCCGAACGATGACGACTGGCAGGTCTGAACCTCTAAAAGTAAAATAAATAGACCAACCTTAGAGTTTTAAATACCGACGTGTTCATAACAGTAAATAAAACACACCTGGTTCAAAGCTGAAGTCTCTCGGCTCTTGCTTGATTTTGACCTGGTTGAAGTTGGTCTGTGATCGAGCCCGAACCGGCCCAGCAGGTGTCGGGTCTGGGTATCGCGGGTCCACAATCTCCTGTTTGAATCCCCGCACGGCGAGGGGAACCAGAGGCTCGGACAGGTGGCGCTGGTACATGGGCCGGCCGTCACAAGCGGAGGGGTGGTACGGCGTGTTGGTGGTTTTTTCTGGAGCCAGGAAGGGCAGGCAGGGGTCGGACAGCTGTCTCTGGAACCTGGTGGGTGAACAAGAAGAGGTCACGGGAATCCTTCAGCTCGTTCCTGGTGACGTTAAGCAGAACTTACCTTTGTTCTGTGTTGAACGATGCACCCGAGGAGCTGGTGGGGACGCGAGGCAAAGCAAACTGCTGGTTCTGGTTCTGGTCGGCCTGTGGGAGCCGGTGGAACGGGCTGGAGGTTGAAGTTTGGCTGAGCTGGGACTGGGGGGGCTGCAGCTGCCTCTGGATGGGTGGAGGTCCAGCAGGTTGGATGGAGCGACACTGCGGTGCAGATGTGGAGGTTGGAGCTGGACCTGGCTTGTTTTCAAAGGCACTGGGCAGACAAAGGCACAAGAAGCTGTGGAACGACTGAAATCACTGGGTTTTTTTTAAAGAATTGTTTTGAAATGTTTGATACCTGTAACTATAAAGGCACGCATCAGTCTGAGGGGTTCCACAGGGGGACAGGTCTTTGGACGGATTGGGCTCCTGCTTTACTTTCATCACAGGAGGTCCATGAAACATCACTATAACACAGAAAAGCCCCCATCTGTACCATTTTTATAAGAAGTTACCAGGAACAAAACTACCACCCCTAGTGGCTGGGTGTGGTACAGGTATTACACGGTTCTCCTTTCACAATCAGAAACCGTTCTGAGCCTCGAGAAAACACATGCAGCTTTGTTGAGGCTCACAATGGCCCAGGAGCCCTGAAAAAACAACCCCATAATAAAGCCTGCAACGGAAAAACTGGTTTACACCGCCCACTCAGCCCGGACATGAGTGTTAAATGACCTGCATGCTGATTGGCTGGAGTTACCCTGGTGTCTTTATGAAGTTGCCTGGAGATAAAACTCAACAGGGATCTAGCAGGCATTCATTCATAGTCTGGAAATTCCCAGCGCATCCTTGAACGTTACAAATGTGCTCCGGCATTCTTCTTTGTTGTTTTGCTCTCGTCCAACAAGGATTTTAGCAGTAACTTGGGTTAGCATTAGCAGTAGGTCAGGGTAGCATTATCAGTAGCCTTGGTTAGCATTAGCAGTAGCCTTGGCTAGCGTTAGCAGTAGCCTGAACTAGTATTAGCAGTAGATTGGGTTAGCATAAGCAGTAACCTTGCTAGCATTAGCAGTAGCCTTGTAAGCATCAGCAGTAGCTCAGGTTAACATTAGGAGTAGCCTAGCCTAGTGAACTAGACCAAATTCTTGCTTTGCAAAGTTTGGTCTAGGCATTCTCCATTGGAACCTCAGCAGCTCCTACCAGGACTCTGGCTGGCCAATCACAGCTCTCTAGAGGGGTTTCAAACACATAAAGAGCTGTGATTAGTCCATAATGGTGGGCCAATCATAGTGCTCTATCTGCTTAGTGAACAAATCACAGAGCTTTATTCGCTTTGTGGGCCAATCAGGGCACTCTATATGCCTGGTGGGTGGGATGATGCAACAGAGTGAAACAAGAGTATGCCGCATTCATTGTCCAGTAGAATGCGGAGATCATTTGAAAGACAACGGTAGAACCCGCCCCACAACTGAGAGCTGTCAATGGAGTGTGGCCAGACTAAATAATACATTTATTTAGTCTGGCTTGCCAGGCTAGGAGTAGCCTGGACTAGTCTTAGCAGTAGCCTTAGCTAGCCTTAGCAGTAGCTCGGGCTAGCACTGTTCAGCGGTTAGCATCACCATCACCTAGCACTGAGGTGGGTTGGGACATGCTAACTTGAGGGTGTGTGTCTAAGCGTGTGATGTGATAAACGAGCTTTTCTCAGACTGAACCATTTCTGTGCGGCCATTACAAAATTATTAATTTATCAGAGACTGTACAGACATTTTGGTACGTTTGACACGCCAAGCTACCTTTACTCAACAATTGAATTCTAGAACCCCTTTAAGCTTTGCACCACTTCATGAATTTGGTCATAACTGATTCAAGTTAGATGAATTAAAAACCGCCCTTTTCAAACAAAAATCTTAATTTCACGAGCCTTGCCTCTCTTTCCATCGCTGTGCTGATGTCATATGAAAAACAAATTAAATTTTGTCCTAATTGATCAAATATTCTCACTAATTAGCAAATCTCCATCAGTCAACACGTTTTCATGCATCTCTACAGCCTTATCTGATCCCACCTTTCCTGGAAACAAGTGTTTGGATTCCCAACGTGACGTAAACCACAAGTGTTTCCATCTGTGACACATTCACCGTCGGCTTTATGACCCAAACCTAGAGCTGCTCCGTGGAGGGAGCCATCATTATAATGGCAATAAATACACACGCTACGTGTCTGGCAGCACTCTGTGTATTATTGTGAGTCGAGGTCCATCTGTACAGGCAGAGTCCCTGGAAACTGTTTTTACAACTTCACTTCCTGTCCACGACAGCGCGATCGTTTACTTGGCAAAGATTCAACAAGTGTTCAAAGTCCACATGATACCGGAGAGGAGCTTTGGGGTTTTAAGGTTATTACGGCCGTTCCTTATTGATCATTAGGCTTCCCTCCTTTTCTCTCATTTAGGTTCATTTTAAGTATTCTGTGTTTTATTGTTTACAAAGTCTTTTTATATGAAATTAGAAAAAATGAGAAAAATAATCCTCAAGTCTAATTTTAATGCATTTTAAACAGCAAAAGTGACGTCACTCAGCAGTTGTTTTTGTTTTAATCCCATAATAAATTTATCTGCTCTGGATCTAATATCACAACTTAAAACGAATAAAACGTTGATTTTCTTAAAGCTTTTTTTTTTTTTTAAGAGAGACACGATTTTCAGCCTTGCATGAATATGTTTGTAGTTTCAACAACAGAACATGAGTCAGTTAGGCAAGAACAGAGTGGCTTCTTTAATCAATATTCTCCTGGTGCCTGTTCTGTCTGATAAATGGTAACAATAATGCTTCTGGATGCATGAATGGAGAATCTGTGATTATAGAAAATGTTTGTTGCACATCTCCATAAATATGGGAGAAGTGGTCACTCACGATTAGTGGACTGGAAATCCGGGACAAACTGCTCATCATCAGGAACCTGAGCTGTCAGGTGAGAGAATACGGGACGGTTATGGACAAAAATTATGTATTTAAGCAGAGACTGTGTTTACAGTAAATATATGGAGTAAAATCAGTGCCATAATGTTTGATTCATTTTATATATATACATATATATATATATATATATATACATATATATATATATATATATATATATATATATATGTATATATAAAGGCTCGGATTAACATAGCTAAGATAAAATGTATTAGAAAGCAAATTTAGAGAAAATTTTTTGATAATTTTTTAAATATTTTTAATTAGATGTTTAATATTTAACAAGTACTTAATCAAATTCAGATCAAAATTTTCTCCCAGTGAAATTTGCCTCCACCCTCATGATCTGAAGCCCCACCCCTCACACTAGATGATTAAAAAAATTTGAACTGTTGAAGGGTAAATTTTGAAAATATAAAAAAGAAAAACAAACACATTAAAGCATCAAAATTGACTAAAGATCCAAAAACAAAAAAATTATCAAAAAAAGTTTGCTAAAATTTTTACATTATTTTAATATATATAATATTTAATATTTAATCTGTAAATAGAAATAAATATAGAAAATAAATCAAGTTCAAGATAAAAACCTAACTTTCAAAGACTGTTTGAATAAGCAAACATTCTGGCATCAATGAGTAACCGTTTAGTAGAACGGTGATTTTTACCTTCTTCGATCCAGATCTCTTGAAGCAGACGCAGATCATGAAAAAGCTCTGAAAGCATCACCAATATCATCTTTTAGTGAAAGCCTCAACACGAGCCTCAACACGAGCTGGGTTTCAAAATAAGAGATTACCTTCTGTGTCCTGAGCCAGCTCCGTATCAAACAACTTCCTCCGTCGGTCACCAAAACCCCTCTCCTCCTCTGTGGGACATTTCTGCAACGTGGATGAACTCAGACTTAATCACTGCTTCATACGACTGAACAAAGCACGTCAAATGCACTAAAATGTTTACTTCATAAACTCACACTTTCAGGCACCACAAAGGGAACCTGCTGGTCGTAAAAGCTGTCCATGTTGCAGCAGCCGTCACCCTGGAGAAATATGAGATCGTTAGAAAAAATATTTTAATGCATCAAAGCCGTTTCCTGATAACAGAATCCCCAGATTCACTAAAACATCTCTTTCAATAACATGAGGAAGATTAGCATCACCTTTGATAATTAAAGTTCAATAAATTAAGAGGTGATGAGCAGAAAGCAATAAAACGTGACATATTTCTTTCTGGCTGCTCCGTAAAAGGCTTAAATCATCAATAACACAAAGCAGGTTTTTTAAATAGGACATGGCACCTTTTATTCTTAATATAAAGAACAGCATTTTAATAAAGTTTTATAATTTTGCAGCCTAGAAAGCTAGACCTTCAGTCGCAGAAGCTAAAAGATGTTGCTCTGTATGTCAGTCTAGCCACGCTCCTTTGGAACCGCCATAGCCCTGGCCAGTCTGGTGGCTGGCCAATCACAGCTGTGCATCGGTCTTGTGGGTGGGATGTTCGTGCGTCTGAGTGAAACTAAGATGGCGACAGCTCATTTGAAATGGCTTTGGCATCACTTAGGTGCACTTGCGTTAGGGATGTCCCGATACAACTTTTTCACTCCTGATACGATATCGATATTGCAGCCTTCAGCATCGACCGATACCGATATCAATCTGATACGATATCAGCACAAATCATACGTACTTTTACCTATTATAGTGTGGAATGAATGAAAGACTTGATCAAGTGATTTTACTCAATCGGAGGACAAGAGCCAGCAACAGTAAGCATGAAACAAATTACAAATATTTTTAACCATTGGTTGCAAAAATGTGAATCTTAATGTGCTGCTTATATCGGAGATTTTTGATACAGGCCGATAGCATCCGATAGTGTTTTTGGGCCGATATCGAATTACTTCTGATATCGATATCGGAACATGACATCTCTAATTTGCGTCTTCTTCGACAGCGTATGACGGCTGCTACTGACATCCGTAGAAGAAGAAGAAAAGATCTTTTCTACAGCGCTTCTCAAGATAAAAATCACAAGGCGCTTCACAAAAACAAAATATAAAAAAGAATTTAGAAAACGATTAAAAATACATTTAAAATGAGCAAAGAATAAACAATTATGATAAAAAAAAAGCAAAGAACGAGAGAGAGAGAGTGTGAATAGGAAAGAGGGAAATGAGTAGAAGCTATCTAGGATGATGGGCCTGGCTGGAGTCAGGAGAAGCAGAGAAGGCTGAGGGAGAGATGCTAGAGCTGACCTTATTGACTTTGTCCACAAAGAAAGACAGAAAGTTCTCACAGTCTGCAACAGAGTGGATGAAGGCTGTAGGAGAGACAATGCTGCTGATGGTGTAAAACAGCACCCTTTGCTCTGGGACACCAGGTTGGAAAAATAGGAAACTCTCGCATCTCTGACTGCAGAAGATGTCAGAAGATCCTTTAGGTGCAGCAGATGGACGAAGAGATGGGTTTTCTTCCACAAGCGCTCAACTTGTCTGCATTGGCGCTTCACGCTGCCGAACCACGGAGTAGGGTTCACTGCAGGAACTGATCTGGTTCTGACAGGACAGATGTTGTCCAGAATGGAGAGGCAGTGCTCGTTAAACTGAGAAGTTAAGGAATCTGGGTCGTTATCAGAAGAACAGGGTGGATCAAAAGCAGCAGAAAAA
Organism: Nothobranchius furzeri; assembly: GCF_043380555.1. NCBI lineage: Eukaryota > Metazoa > Chordata > Actinopteri > Cyprinodontiformes > Nothobranchiidae > Nothobranchius > Nothobranchius furzeri. The sequence continues at coordinate 47,873,641 of NC_091754.1, read as the reverse complement.
TTGCTAGCTGTGCTCTCATTAAGAAAACGAGAACTAACCATACGGCGAGCAGTAGGTGGGGACGCAGAAACTGACAAGTTAAAGAAAATGCAATGGCGATCAGAAATATAAACGTCCTCAGGACAAACACTGTCAGCATTTAGACCCTCCGTTTGTTAGCCGTTTAGCTAGCTGAGCAAGGATACACAGGAGGTGTCTTGTAGCCTAGCCTTGGTCAAAAATTACTCACAATACACTGCAGTATTTTCAAAAGGACGGCGGAGCAGAAGCCAGCAGCTACTTCAGGGACAATTTGCAAGTTTAATAGTAAGCCAGCTAATTTAAAATGTTTTTTATTTATCTAAAGAAGTTATCTATGGTTGGTTAGTTGCTTAGTAGTTGCAGCTTCGGTGGCCAGTGGGTAGTAACGCAGTTACATATTTAATTGAACAAACATATACACAATTTAAAAAGTAAAAGGCTTGTTATATATTGATATTGAAACTAATATGTATAAAATATAATGTTATCTCCTGTGTCACATGACGTTACGTGACCGCTGTGGTCACATAATGCAAGTCTGTTCCATGTAACCGTTTTCTTTGACCAAGGAAAGACATTGCCTCGCAAGGCCAAGCGCCTTGGCGCTGAGAAACACCCTAGGTCTAAAAACGTCTTAGTGCTGCCTCCTGTGGCAGAACAGCAGCTACTGCATTTTAAACTTGTGATTGACTGGGCTGGAACAATTTCACGCCATTGGTACAGCCTCCTCCCACTCCCCCCTCCCTCTGAGGATGGAAATTCACCACACTTGGCCATGCCACTCTGTGCCTCCTTGCAACACCCACTTTCATGGCATTTTTCAAATCTTGACTAGGGGTGGAGTTACGTTTTCTGATGGTGTGCAGTCCCTCTTTAAGCCGAAACAAGACAAACGTCCTCTGGTGGACGATTCCAGTAACCGATAAGCTCCACCTTATCTATGTAAACAAATGGGACATTTTCCCTGACTCTTAGCCTGGAGAGGAATTTTTTTATTCAAATTGCTCGAATATGTTCTAAACGAATAACTCAACACGGCCTCAAAAGTTCAAACAGAAGGACATAAGTTAAAGACAAAAAGGGACAGGTATGAAAGGTTTTGAGTATATAAATTATATCTGCTGCCTATGCCGACTTCGTCATCAGGTGATTTAATGGACTTTTGTAATGCTTACAAACACCTGAGTGTGAGCAGCCAAGTCAACACAACACAGTGTAAAGGTGCAGACTGGTTCAAACAACATGGCCACCTCCATAGAGATTCACTTTCCAACAACAGGAGGGGGCGGAGACTCGTTGTCTACATCTATGTGTTGATTCACATTTACAGTAAATACATTCAGGAATGTCTGTTGATTTTTACATGTCTAAAATTAATTTAATTCATGAAATTTTAAATAAGGAGTCAATTTATTAAACACGCAGGACTCCTCCCACTGGAACTGATGGCTCCGGCATCATCAGCGAGCAGAAAGCTGTGATTTAAACGCGGGTAACAAACACCAACGACACCCGAACCTTCTCTTCATACAGGTGTTTACGTACACGCGCCGAACACAAAATCAGGAGAAAGTTGAATGGAGTTTGGCGTGACGCACATGAAATAGCCGTGCTCGCGCTCGGACCTCCTTGTTTTTCCTCAATGGAGTGAAACTTGATCCTCTCAGCAGGAGGAGGAGGAGGAGGAGGAGGTGAAGAGGGGCATAGCTTTATCATTGAAAAATTCATCACGGAGCGCGGAGAAAGAGTCCTACCGCTGATAGAGCGTCAAAAGCAGCTACGAGTGGAACGGACGCCCCGCAAAGCCGGTGGTAGATGCGGGGGAAATGGACGCATGTCGCCTTTGATTTTTAGAAAATGGCGTTCGCCTCTTAACCCGTTTCTGCTCCCTTCACAGCCAGCAGCAACCCGCGACGCCGCGCTACGTCTGTAAACGGTGTTAAAGAAAACCACAGCTAGCCTCCGCGAAAACAACAACACAAACATCAGTAAATCTCACCTGCTCAGTGAAGCTGGTGTCGGAAGAGTGGTCACAAGCAGCGGACGCAGATTTTTCTCGCCTACATCGCCTGCAGCATCTAGAATCAACACTCGGCTGAGGATTTTTGTCAATGAAGAGCTCGCTGATGCAAAGGGGCAATGCTGGCTTCCCATTGGCTAACAGAAGTTGTCAGTCAAGGAACATGCCAATCGCCTTCGAGAGCGCTCTGACGTTTTTCTTGTGTTTTTTATGAATGGTTGCGTTTCATTCATGAATCCCAAGCATTCTTAAAGGGCCAGCGCCATAAAAAAATAGTACAAATAGCGGAAATTGTATCTAACTTTAATGTAATTTAAATTATTTAAATATATAAACATAGAATTATTTTTATAATGATATTTTTTCCTAAACATGTACTTGTAAATGTGATTCTGTCTTTAGGAAATAATAGAAAATCACAATTTCTCCCTAAATTGACAGAAAGAGTGGTGACAGAAAAGACTATAGGTGCAGGCTACTCCAGATGTGCTTGCTGTGATTCAATTCAATTCACTTCAATTCAAAGATACTTTATTAATCCCAGAGGGAAATTAGAGAATGATCGCAGACTGATCAGTCCATCTTCCTGCTGCCATTGTCTGTCTTAGAAAGGCCCTTGAATCTGCTGGTGAGGAAACAATCTGTGGTTGTATCTGATTAAAGTGTCAGAATCCCAGTCTGGCCTCACACATGAACGGTCATGTGAACGGCTGACCCGTTTCTCTTTTTAATTCCACTTTGTTCTGCTTCCACTTCAGTAGCAGCAGCAGCGACGAAGGTTTCACGTGATTGTTTGATAAATCTCATGTCCTCCATGACTGATGGCAGGGCAGAATGGACAGCATTAAAAACTGTTATTGTCAGGAGTTTAATCCAAATAAGAAGATTAAAGCTCTGATACAAAACAATGAAATGTTCCTTTTTGGGCTAAATGTTTGTCACTTCCTGTTTTAAATCTGCAGTTAAAGTGAATCTGCCTCTCTGGGCTTGTTCTCCCTAAAAGAGTCAGGAATGAAAACCCTTCTCATCCCGCTCAGCGGCCTTGACTTTATCTGTTCTGTGGGGTTTCATTGTTCGCCCATCTCCTCGGGTCTTCAGAATTTCAAGGTTGAGAGTGGGAGGCATATTTTTAATTAGAGCACCTCTCCCAGGAAACAGATCCAAGACACAATCATAGAGGAAACTTTTATATTTGTGTTGTCTGAACCCTGATTGTGTGTGTGTGTGTGTGTGTGTGTGTGTGAGATAAACGGCCCAGTTTCAAACACCAGCTGAGCTCAGCAGCTCTGTTACTGATCTGCAACGTCTCTCTTGTTTACTTGAGCACCACACCGTCTGCGTTTGTTTACATGACCACACCACCGATTTACGTCCTTCCCTTTTGGCAGGTCGACCGGCGTGACGCAATGTTTCCTGTGACAGGAAATTACTCTCTGGTCTTAGAGCTGCGTCTACGCTTGTCCTTGTTGTGGTTCTGCTAAACAAGTTTCTGTATCTGAGAGGATGGAAATGATGATTATATATTTTTACATGACGTATTTGAGCTTCCTTAAAGTTAATCTACTTTACTACAAATGAGGATTCAGGTGAACCTGCATAAAGCTAACAAGAAAATAAGACTTAAAGGTAAAAAAAATACCTGATTTCACTGATAAGTACTCACTAACAAGACTGAGTCACACGTTTTATAACATTTTCCCATCAAGTTTCACTTTTCACTGCAGCATGAAAAACAGGTGTGTTCAAATTTGATCCCTGAGGGCCACCGTCCAGCATGTTTGAGTTGTTTCCTTGCTCCGACACACCTCTCCAGCAACTCATCCTGACTAAAACCAGGTGTGTTGAAGCAGATGACCCTCTAACAAGCAGGATGGTGGCCCTGCAGGACCAGGATTGGACACCTGTGCTGAAAAACGTTATTGGTTTCGCTCATTTTCACCACCAGGTGACGCCAACAACACCGTTTTCAGATTTAGGTGTCACTGGAACCTTTAATAGTGAGTCTCCCAGTAAACCTTTTTAAATCATGAAGCTTATTAAACCTTTCTCAGCTGAAGAAAACCACAGTTTAATAAGTCATTATTTATTTCTTCACCAGTGTCAAATTCTGCTGATTTATAGGGTCATAACTTTTGTGTAAAGTAATCATTCTATTGGATTTTAATGTAAAACACTTTTGTTTTCATGCATTCTAATGGTTTTTGCTTCTTAAACTCAAAAAAAGGTATTTTTTTCTGACTGAGTTTGCTGAAACCTGCTCAAGAAATTCAAAAAAGTAAATTTTGACCAACTTGAAGAGTTAAAGATACAGAAGTAAGCAGTTTGCTAGAAACTTGGTGGTTAAATCAGAGCTTTTAAGAAACAGGAAATGATCCAGCGTCATGTGACCCATTTGAAGTTTGAAGGAACCCTAACCGAAGGAATCAGTCCGATGAAAACAGGCGTTCAGCTCGTCACTCTTGAGTTTATTTGTGGAGAAAGTTTAGTCAGAAAAAGATCAGAAAACAGAGTAAAGGTGGATTTTTTTAGAAGTCTACGACACGCCGGATGGAGCCCACAACCGGATGGAGAGCGCCCCACTCGGAGTGACGTCTGAATTCCCCCTTTTCCAGCAGGTACTGGCGCCCCCTATAGTTGGGACTCTCGTAGAAGACCCAGGTGCCCTCCTGGACGTGGGCCGAGTGGATGTCCCGGTAGCGCCAGCGGTCCTGCAGGCTGGGCAGGTCTTCGCTCAGCTCCATCATCTGACCGCCGAAGTCAGGACGTTCATAGATGCGCATCCTGTGCCTGCTGGATGGCTTGGGTATGAAACAGAGAAGGAAGGTGAACGTCAGATGTGATGAAGCTACGTCCTCGGAGACAATGACCACATTTCCCACGACTTACGTAACCGATAAGGCGACAGGAGCGGATGGAGTCATTGAAGCCGTTCCAGCTCTGGAAGGTGGGATACTCCCCTCTCATGAGAATGTACTGGGAGCCCGTGTACTGGGGCCTCTCATAGACCACCCAGGTGCCCCCCTCCACCCTGATGGAGTTACAGCGGCTGAAGTGGGAGCTCAGCTCGGGACAGTCGCTGCTGCATTCGTAGTAACGGCCCTGGAAGTTCTTGTCCTCATAAAAGAAGATCTACAAACACAGATGAGATCCAAATGTGGAATTAAACCATCCTGCTGAATCCATGGATGCATCAGAACTCACCTTCCCTGTTCGCTCCATGATCACCTTATGTTCCACCACAGCGAATCAAATTAAAGCCCCTGGTTGACTCTGCATCCCTGATGCTCCACCCTTATATAACGGCTGATGAAATGCTCAATCAGCACAATTACTGTCATTCAAATGAGCCACCAGCAGATTCTGCCATTGTTTCAGCTCTGGGCCTTTATAGGGGCAGGTCGGGGCTGGCAGCCGGTCCCAGTCTGGCGATGGAAGGTGTGGGAGTATCCTGCTGGTTCTTGTTTAAGTTTAGGTGATGAAACAAAATCACCTTTAGGCCACACACCTGCCTGATGTTAGCCTAACTCTGGGGATCTGTTTAACGCCCAAACATCGATTCTCTTTGTGTTTGTCGTAAACAGTTTCCTCTGTAACGGTAACGATGAAGGACCACGGCTCAGACTGAAGAAATGAGATTTGACTCGATTACGTTTGTATTGTGATTTTATTTCTTTATTTGCACCGTTCAGTTTTTGACCCGGCGGATGGACCCAACACCGGGCTGCCTGCTGCCCCACTCGGAGTGGCGCCTGTACTCGCCCCTCTCCAGAAGGAACTGGTGCCCCCTGTAGTTGGGCTGCTCGAAGAAGATCCAGGCCCCTTCCAACACTTTGCAGGAGGGGACGTCTCGGCTCTGCCAGTGCTCGTGGAAGGAAGGTCAGCATGTTGTCCGACAGCTCCATGGACTCGCCCTCAAAGTTGGGCTTCTCCCAAATCTTCATCCTCCATGAATTCCCAACCTGGAGAAAACAGACATGTCCGATTAACTGCCGAAGACAGAAAACTGGCTCCGATTTGCTCTGACTAGACGTACGTGTCTGATGACCCGACAGGACCTTATGGCTTCGCTGATGCCCAGCCAGTACTGGTAATCCAGATACTCTCCAGGACTCAGAACATACTGGTGGCCCATGCAGTTTGGTCTCTCCTAGACTACCCAGAAGCCTCCTGACACCTTGATGGAATTGCAGCGGCTCACGTACGTGTGCAGGTCGCTGGAGTTGTTGTTGCACTCGTGGTAGCGACCCTTAAAATTTCTCTCCTCGTAGAAAACGATCTGAAAGCAGAAGTGTTTCGTCAAAACAGTCCAAAAACATGTACAAATACAGAAAATACACATGAGCGAGTACCTTCTCCATGGTTAATACCAAAAGGTTTGACTGTGTGAAACAAAGCTTTAAAGCAGCCACCTCCAGTGTTCTCTTCATACACAACTAGAACAATAAAACCAAGCACATGGTTGGCTTTTGTGTCAGCTGGATTTTTCAATTAGCGAATCAAATATTTATCCAGGCTGATCACATTGTTCTGAAACAATGACTTGTCAAACAAAGCAAAACACAAAGTGCAAAGCACCGGTGGATGCAGCAGAGCGTGCTGACAACAACAGGGGCACTGCAGGACACCTGGGTTTAGAGCTGAGTCAGTCACCCAGCGGCAAGGCAGCAAGGACTCAGGCACAACAAAACCCTTTCACACCCAACAAGATCAGCTGTTCGATCCCTGCGACTGATGGGGGTTTGTAAAGAGAAAAAGTACCATACATGTAGATTTGTCTTCATCTGAAGGACTGGTTGAGTTTAGTGACTTGGTGGCTCTAGTCCGAGTCATGGAACAGAAGACTACAGGACTATGTTTGGTTCTTATGACCATGTCACCTGATGGTTCTGTTGCAGCCCCAAAGATGGTTCACTCTTTTATTAAAGAGCAAGTCACCCCCTACAAGAAACTTACTTCACTCCCACTTCATGTTTGAAAAATGCAACAAATGCTGTTGCTTGGCAGACCAAGAGGGCGGAGCCGCTAACAAATACACACACACACAGGCTCACAATGGCATTATGACATCATAATATACCAGATGACATCATAGCATACCTCTTAGCCAATAGCGGTGGCAGATTTAAATTCAAATACAGTGCAGAATTTTCCCCTGACGACGGCGCAACACTGACAGTTTTAGGCAGAATATTTGAATTTTAACCAAGATGCACTGAACTGCCAAATTATTGACTACACGTGTCTGTAGCATGATTAGACACTCCTTTATATAGTTTATCAGCAAAAAAAATGTGATTTGGGGGTGACTTGCTCTTTAAAATCCTTTGCAGTGGTCTCTAGTTTATGAATGAATGCCTTGTAAGTCGTACTGAGGGGTGGGGCTCTGATGCACTTGTTTCAAGAACTATTAAAGTTACGTTTAAACCAAGCACACAATTGTCTTTCTTGTGAAATTGCCATTAAGTTTGATGTGTCACATGACCCTTTTCCTTTTGAAAAAAAAACAAAAGTTGGATCCAAGATGGCTGACTTCAAAATGGCCACCATGGTCACCACCCACTTGAAAAGTTTGCCCCTCACATATTCTAATGTGCCACAAACAGGACATTATTATCTCATATATATATATATATATATATATATATATATATATATATATATATATATATACTCCCAGTCTGCTCCGTGCTGGCCTTGATGTGAAAGCGCCGTTACTTCCTGATATTTGTACATCTCTCATCTGACTGGCTAACAGCCACATGACACTACCACTGACTCTGTTTGCTCTGCAGAGGAGTTCTGCCATGTGGTAGAGCTGCTAATGCTAATGGTTAGTTTCTAATCGCTGAGAAGTTCTCCGCTGTTTCCTGGACGCTAAACCAACAGCAGCCTTCCCCATCGTGAGTCCAGATGGGTGAGTCCATGAATCTTAAGTGACAGTGTGACATAGATCTGTCAGGATTTTCTATCCTAGAGTTTCACCATCTGTTTTCTATCAGAAGCTACTGCAGGAGACTATTTTCATGTTCAGCTTGCATGAAACACTCAGAGTGGCCCGTTAGAATCAGAAATAATAATTAAAACATGTTTTTAGTGTTCCATACCTTTAAAGCCACAACCTTTACAGTTGTCTGAGGTTCCACCAAAAGACATGATGGTTCTTGGCTGGAAAATGTTTCCTTTGGGTTGGGAGTGAGTCGACGCCTTGCTCGGTAGTGATGGTAGGATGGAGTGGGAGATTAAACAACGGATTGGTAATGAGGACTTTGATCTGTAGTAAAGAAGAAGCTGAGACAAAGGGAAGCTCTAAATTTCCTGGCCCAATCATTCCAACCATCCCCAATGGTCCTGAAATTTGGATCGTAACCAAAAGGAAAAGATCCTGGATATAAATAAAATGGTTGTCCTGGATACAGATGGAGGCAAGGAGCTCAGAGTAGAACCATCGGCCGTCCTCCTCATAGAAAGGAGTCAGCTGAGGTGGTCTGGATAGGATGTCCCTTCACCGGAGGGATTACAAATTATCCCTGGACTGGGAATACTTTGGGATCCCCAGATTGACCTGGAGAAGGTCATGGATAATCAGAGGAACCTGGATAGAAAGACATGGCTCCTGTGATTTCCCTTAGAGCAGGGTGTCAAACATCCGGCCCGCAGGCCGGATCCGGCCCGCAAACAGGCTAAACTTAGCCCATGAGATGGTTGTGTAAACTTTATTTTCATACTTTACAATGTAGAGTGAAAATAAACTGAGGAATTAAATAGTTTTATATTTCAAATTTTAAAATATACTTCAGGTGCTTTGATTAATAGTGATTTTGTGGTTGAACTATTTTAGTTACACTCTCCTCAAGCTCCACCAGAAGTTGGCTGCCACTCAGGATGTGGCTTGATGTCGATGTGCTGGTGAAAGCTAAAAGATGTTAAGTAAAATTAGTCAAATGTACTTTAAGTGCTGCATGAAACTGATCTAGCCATGTGATCTGTAAGCTCTTTGAATCACTAAGGAATGTATTTTAGTTTTTCAAATTTTCAAGTACACTTCAGGTGTTTTATTAATACAGGGAGTGCAGAATTATTAGGCAAATGAGTATTTTGTCCACATCATCCTCTTCATGCATGTTGTCTTACTCCAAGCTGTATAGGCTCGAAAGCCTACTACCAATTAAGCATATTAGGTGATGTGCATCTCTGTAATGAGAAGGGGTGTGGTCTAATGACATCAACACCCTATATCAGGTGTGCATAATTATTAGGCAACTTCCTTTCCTTTGGCAAAATGGGTCAAAAGAAGGACTTGACAGGCTCAGAAAAGTCAAAAATAGTGAGATGTCTTGCAGAGGGATGCAGCAGTCTTAAAACTGCAAAGCTTCTGAAGCGTGATCATCGAACAATCAAGCGTTTCATTCAAAATAGTCAACAGGGTCGCAAGAAGCGTGTGGACAAACCAAGGCACATAATAACTGCCCATGAACTGAGAAAAGTCAAGCGTGCCGCTGCCAAGATGCCACTTGCCACCAGTTTGACCATATTTCAGAGCTGCAACATCACCGGAGTGCCCAAAAGCACAAAGTGTGCAATACTCAGAGACATGGCCAAGGTAAGAAAGGCTGAAAGACGACCACCACTGAACAAGACACACAAGCTGAAACGTCAAGACTGGGCCAAGAAATATCTCAAGACTGATTTTTCTAAGGTTTTATGGACTGATGAAATGAGAGTGAGTCTTGATGGGCCAGATGGATGGGCCCGTGGCTGGATTGGTAAAGGGCAGAGAGCTCCAGTCCAACTCAGACGCCAGCAAGGTGGAGGTGGAGTACTGGTTTGGGCTGGTATCATCAAAGATGAGCTTGTGGGGCCTTTTCGGGTTGAGGATGGAGTCGAGCTCAACTCCCAGTCCTACTGCCAGTTTCTGGAAGACACCTTCTTCAAGCAGTGGTACAGGAAGAAGTCTGCATCCTTCAAGAAAAACATGATTTTCATGCAGGACAATGCTCCATCACACGCGTCCAAGTACTCCACAGCGTGGCTGGCAAGAAAGGATATAAAAGAAGAAAAACTAATGACATGGCCTCCTTGTTCACCTGATCTGAACCCCATTGAGAACCTGTGGTCCATCATCAAATGTGAGATTTACAAGGAGGGAAAACACAGTACACCTCTCTGAACAATGTCTGGGAGGCTGTGGTTGCTGCTGCACGCAATGTTGATGGTGAACAGATCAAAACACTGACAGAATCCATGGATGGCAGGCTTTTGAGTGTCCTTGCAAAGAAAGGTGGCTATATTGGTCGCTGATTTGTTTTTGTATTGTTTTTGAATGTCAGAAATGTATATTTGTGAATGTGGAGATGTTATATTGGTTTCACTGGTAAAAATAAATAATTGAAATGGGTATATATTTGTTTTTTGTTAAGTTGCCTAATAATTATGCACAGTAATAGTCACCTGCACACACAGATATCCGCCTAAAATAGCTAAATCTAAAAACAAACTAAAAACTACTTTCAAAAACATTCAGCTTTGATATTAATGAGTTTTTTGGGTTCATTGAGAACTTGGTGGTTTTTCAATAATAAAATTATTCCTCAAAAATACAACTTGCCTAATAATTCTGCACTCCCTGTAGTGATGTTGTACTTCTATTTTGGATACACTGTCCTCAGGCTCCAGCTTTGTTTTATGTTGATTGTATTAAAACAAAGAAAACAATCTGAAGTTGTTTTTAATTTACCGGTCCGGCCCACTTGAGACTATATTTTCCTCAATGTGGCCACTGAGCTAAAATGAGTTTGACACCCCTGCCTTAGAGGAAATAATCTCCAACCTGGACCAACACATCCTGCTTAAACTGACACCTTCACAAAAACGGGCATCCTTTGTGTGTTTTACAACTTTAAAGCTGCTATATCAGTCCTAATGGTTCTCTGGGCGACACAAGATTTCTTGAAGTTCTTTGTGCTAAACCCCTCGTGCATTTAGATGTTTCATCAGCTTCCTTCTTGACAGTTTCAGTACCTTCCAGAATGAGCCGTTTCAGGGCTCTGTCACTTTAAGAAAACAAGCTGCTGCTGGCCACGCCCACCCACCCCTGAGGTGTTTGGATATCTGGGACGGGCTCAAAGTGTGAGGGGGTGTTTTATGCTAATTTTCCTTTTTGTGATGTCACACTAAGGGACTCTGAGACAACTTGAGCCAAACACTCACAAAAATTAGATGGATGGTTTTTATTCACGTTTAGAGCATTTAGACCCACATGTCAGCATAAAATGATGCAACAGGTGAGTTCTGCGTAAAATGTTCTCTGTAAAAGTTTGATCACAGGATGTTTTCTCTGTTTTCTCCCACTTTACATCCTCAGGATCAAAATAAATGTTCAGTTGGTTTATGCAGCAGCATAAATATGCATGTGTGTAAACACCCCTTTCAACAAGTCTAGTACCATGTTTTACGTTTACTCTAAATAACTCACAAGAAAACTGTAGGATTTGTACGGTGGCCTCAAAAGGACAAACTGAACCTTGCCTCTAGAAGGCAGTCTGTGATTGGACGAAACATAAAATAAACGGGTTTGTGTTGCAAATGTCTAAAATTGTGTTTCTGGCTTTCTACATTTTTCAAATGTATCTCAGTTTATTTTAATAGTTTATTCTTTTTATGAGAAGTTACACATACAGTCATATTTTTGTGTTTCATCACATTGTTAAACAATCCGTAAATCACTCTGTGTTGCCATTTCATGACTGACATTTTTTCAAGTCATTTTTTCAGAAACTTCATGAAGAAACGGGTCAGAATTTGCCTTAAATTTATTGGTTGAAGAATTTCTGGTTAAAACTCAGTGATCCTGCGGAAGGAGCCGATGCCGGGAGAGGACACCCCCCAGTCACCGTGCTGGCGGTAATCCCCTCGCTCCACCACGTACTGGTGACCCATGTAGTTGGGGAGTTCGTACAGCACCCACGTACCATTCGCCACCACGCAGGAGTGCATCTCGTTCATCTTGCAGGCATGGACGTAATTTTGGGGGGGACAGGGGGGACATGTCCCCCCCACTTTTTCCAAAGACAAGTTTTGACCCCTGCACTTTTTACCATCCAAAAACAATATTACTTTATATTAAATTGACACTGATTGAGCTCTAGGACCAAGCGGAAAACAACCGTTTGTGTTGAAGCCAGTTTCCCATTAGAGCATACTGTAAAGATACACCCACCCCCCCACCCCAGTGTCCCCCCCACTTCTAAAGTGAAAATTACATCCATGCTTGTAGGTATCGTAGACCGAAGGGCAGTCGTCAAAGCACTCAAACATCTGTCCTCCGAAGTCCGGCTTCTCATAGAGCCTCAACTTCCAGGAGCTGCCGTAAACCTGCAATCACAGGATGCAAATATGGACCTCTGCCAAATAACACGGATCCTGACACTTTTTAAAACTCAATAAAAGTTCGGTGAAGCTCCAAGCTTCATTTTTGCGAGCTGACTCACAAATCCCCCGTGTCCGTCATTCCAGAAAGAGCAAGATGTGCCTGAAGGAATTGGGGGTGAAGCTGTAAGGGATTGGATTCAGCTGGAGAAGGTGAGTCGTTTGTGAGTTAGTTCGCAGAAATGGAGCACTTCGTGGAACTCTCCTCGCTTTGGCCTAACAGCGGCCGGGGGCGGAGTCGAACGTTCTTTATGACTCGGCAGTGGGTCGCTGAAGGCCACCCACTGCTGGTTGTCGGCGTACTCCCCAGGGGTGAGGATGCACCGGAAACCCTTGTAGCTAGGCCTGGCATAGATGACCCAAATGCCACTCTCCACCCAGATGGAGCTGCAGTGGCTGAAGTGCGTGTGCAGGTCAGCGCGGTCGCTGCTGCAGTTGTAGCAGCGGCCCTGGAATTTCTTCTCCTCAAAAAAAGTGATCTGTGTGCGGAAAGTCAAATCTCACAAACCCAGAAATGTTTCTGTTAATTCCCTCTGGACGCTGATCTCACCTTCCCCATTTTGATGCACTGCAAACCTCATCCTGCACCGTGGCTCCATCCAAGTATTTATGCAGCCTGGGGCGAGTGTACGCAGATGAGGCAGATTTACATATCAGCAAAAACAGCTTGGTGTGGTTTGATTGGCTTTTGTTGCAGCCGGATGATGCCTCTGTACAGCACAGGTGCTGGAACAGCCAGCAGCAGCACGCCTGCATGGAAAATATTCAGGAATTCTGGCGTTTTATCTGCGGCTGAGTCTGAATTTGGGATTTTTGTTCTGTTTTTGACTGACTTACAAATGGATGCACAGTGGCTTTTGCTTATGTGGCAAAAATACAAAACAAAATGTGATCTGTGGTGCTTTTGCAGCCGGGAAAGTTGGATTATTCCGCCTGAAAGCTTCGTCCTAACTCTTGATCAGGGAGGTTTGTGGCCTGTTGAGTCGGGTTTGGCATAAACACCTTTACTGATTTTGCAGCTTTAAAGGAAAAGAAGCTCCATGGGCAAACTATTTGAATCTTTTCAACCAAAAGTACAATAAAAAAGGGTAATCCACAGATTTATTAGCTTGATTTTTGGTCTTTGTGGGAAAGAAAAAGCTTCGTTCAACAAAAGCAAAAGTCCAAAGCGGGGAGTTCTGTTTTTACAGAGATTTTGTCTAATTTTCAGTGTTTTGGGACCTATTGCAGATGCTAATCCTGCATTTATTTCAAATATGCATCACATGGTTAACTTGGTTATAGTTATAAATAGACTTTCACCTTGGTTTATTACAGTTTAATTGAAGCTACAATCTCAGATCGGTGTGTAAACTCATTACTGAGCTAAACAGTCACCCGTCTCTGCTGGAGACGTGATTTTTTTTATTCATGCAACAAGCAAAGCAAGAAGACCAGACTGAGAAATGTTCAGAATTCAGTTGGTTTTATTTTCCCAGCTGGTACATTTGGACTCCTAACAGGAATCCATGATGCGCCTGATGGAGCTGAACCTGGTCAGGTGGCTCATGCCCATGTCCCTGAGGTTCCTGTACTCCCCCGGCCTGAGGTACAGCATCTGGCCTCTGTAGCTGGGCTGCTCGAACATCAGCCAGTGGCCATCCATCACGTTGCAGGACTGGCACTCGGACATGCGGAAGCGGTCCATCATGTTGTCGCAGTCCTCCAGCAGCTCGTGCATCTGGCCTCCGAAGTTCTCCCTCTCATAGATCCTCATTCGGAAGGGACCCCG